>NC_080721.1:1348549-1471049 GCF_019097595.1 Hemibagrus wyckioides | reverse complement strand
AGATGTGCGAGTCGTTTAGTACTAAACCCTGGATCACAAAGGGTGAGAAAGATGCTGTTTTGACTTATATCTCAGTACCTAGACTTAATAATTCATAAAGTATAGACTTAATAACGTTTTAAATGTTACATATAATGCTCAGGGTTTTGGCCGAGGGACTTTCTCTCTCTTTCCACCATCACCTCCGGCTCATTACTGATCAATTTTCATCAAAATTAAATAAATAAATACACCAGATGAATTGGTAACTATTTGTACAAAGTAAAATTGAGTTGAATTTCACAAGCAAAATAAGTAAATAGGTAAATAATATGTCTAAAATAATAATAATTATTATTTAACTAATTAATTAATTAATAATGTATTTACTCTAACAGTACAACTGTGTTTCAAAACAAAAACCAAGAAAGACGGAACAAAAGAACATGAAAAAAAGGGAAATGGGCAGAAATCTTCAACTCTGATGAGAAATTTCAAGCTGATTAAAGGGTCAGGGGTTGGAATATCTGGAAGTCTTTTCACCTCTGCGATTCTTCCCTGACTCATAAATCAGATCAGATCAGGTGAGATGTTTTTTTTCACATGTAGTTTTTCCTCTCCTGTTAGAGTTTGCCACAGCAGTTTATTGATATGTATATTTGACATGGCACAGGTTTTAGGGCAGATGTAACCCTCGTGTTGTTTGGACCGGAGCTGAGACTGCACTGAGAGACCTCCAGTGTCCAGTGTCCATCGACTCCCTGCCTGGGAATCAAAGCCGAGCCGAGCCTGTCAGAGCACAGGATCCGATCTGCTAGACCTCTTTATTTTGTCACCTTTAATGTAAAAATATTTTATAATCTTGACCAGATCCCCAGTCCTGTCTAAAGAGAAGCCGTCCATCATGATGCTCCCATCTCCATGTTTCACTGTAGTTACAGTGCTCTTCTTCTTATGTTAATAATCTGTTTTTTTTTATACCAAACACACAGCATTGTTTATATTATAGTTAAAAGGTTCTTCTTAGGCTTTATCAAAGGCCTTTGGGTGGACCACTTTATTTTTTCGTGAGAAAGGGCTTTCGTCTAGCTGCATATGAGAGATCGTTGTCACATTCAGGGAGCATTCAGTACTTCATGCCAGATCGTTCTGCAGCCCCTGTAATGTTGCTGTAGGTTTCTTGGCAGCCTCCCTGATTAGTTCAGTTCTTGTTCTTTAGTTTACATCTGGGGAACGTCCAATTCTTGGAGATGTCACTGTGGTGCCCCATTTTCTCCCCTTTTAAAAGATTATAAGATTATTAAGTACTACTACTAATAATAATAACAATAATAATAATAATAATAGATGTCTGCAGATCTTTTCTCCTCTTTATTATTTGTTCACTTTTGCTTCAGGAGTGATCCTGATGATTGCTTTGTACATCAATTATTGGTGTTTTATTTAATTGCCACACGGTGGGGTATCACTCCCAGCTGTGTTGTGCCATTTCCGCCGGCCCTTTGGCAGAGACTGGAATCAATTTTAACGAGCCCAGTGTGACCTACTGTAAAACACAGCAGGAGTAAATGGCTTTAGTCTAGACCGGAACCCAGTGACCTAGTTCTCAATCACTTTTTAAAACATTGTACAGGTGGTCCATCAGCACTGACCAGCACCTGAGCGTGTAGGAACATATCTTCATACCCTGAAACAAATACCTTAGTCTCAGTTTTATAGCCATGTACTGCAGTAAATCTGTAGCTCTGGAGTTTGCAGTGTGCGTATGATGTAGTTTAGTAGGAAATGCTGGTTTTTGATCTGAGGCAAGACTTGTATTAAAATATGTGTTAACTATTATTTTTTTTGGTACATCCTTCTTTAAGAAAATCGGCATGGATTTGGGTTAAGTGATGCAGTCAGTCGCATGGCTTTGTGTTCAATGATTACGATCCGATTTCACAATCTTTCTGCACAAATCGCCATCATGGGAACGCTATACTGTGATGAGACGTGATGAAGGTTTCAGCAGTCTGTAGCAGTGAATATTCCCCCCTGCAAAATCCTCTACATGACAGATTAAACACAGGCAGCGGTGTATATACAGGACGCTTACAGCAGAGCTTAATGACTGTCACAGTTTAGGCTGAAGATAATGGGGTCGACACGGGACACTACGATTATTACAGTCGCCTGCACACGAGAGTTACAGACCTCACAGGGACATCTCATACATGACGAAAAAACAAACTACACTGACCTGTCAGTTCCTCAGGAGCTCTTAGCTGCACAATTCCACATGACTATAAACTGTTGATGAAAGAACATTATTTAGTTACATTTACATCATTTCCTGTCCAGTGTCACCCAAATGAGGATGAGGTTTCCTTCTGAGCCTGGTTCCTTTCCAGGTTTCTTCCTCAGATCATCTCAGGGAGTTTTTCCTCACCACAGTTTTTATTTTTATTTTTGCCGTATTACACATTCAGTGCTCTAGGCATATTTTTAGGAATGTACCAGGTTTTTGAACTCACATAACATCTCTGTATTATTTAAAGTGTTCATAATTGCAGTAGTTTGAGTGACGGGTATTGCCTTATAACATCTAATTATCATCAGTGTGGCACAGGGACAGAGCAGGCAGTGCTGCTGCCTCTCACCTGATTCACTCCTGAGCCTGAGTGACTGTATTAACACGAGTCTCACATGTTCTCAGTGTCCACGTGGGTTTCCTTCAGGTTCTCTGGTTTCCTATTTCTGACAAAATACAGAAGTAGATTGACTACAACAAAATGCCCTCAGGTGTGAATGAATGAATGTGTGTGTGTGTGTGTGTGTGACCAGGATGAAGCAGTTACTGCAGATGAATAACAGAGTTTGAGATTTAATCCCATTAGTGGATTGTACCGGAAAATGGTTTTGTGCTCATGGCTACACATGGAGACTTCATTTGATTTGTGTATGGTCAGTGTTTGCTCGATTCAGCTCAGAGCATGTTTTGGAAAGTGGATGAATATGAGAAAGTCCAAATATAAACTAAACCAGATCAAACCACCGACTCTGGATCCATGAAGTCTCCACTGCTCCACCATTTCACCTCATACTCTGGACCTCTTTAGTAAAATTAGCAGTGCAGGAAAACAGCAAATTCTTTAATGATATGCCTAATGTGCTTTCTTATGGTTTCATATCATAACCTTAGTATTATAAGATCCTACAGAGACTCAGTGTAAAAGTATCCCCCCCCCCCGAGGGGCACTGAGTGAGACGATCAAGGAGTTCTTGGGTTGATTTTCCTGTTTTGTTGGAATTAAAATGGATATTTGATGAGTTTTGATCGTCTCACTCAGTGTCATCATTGTTGAGTCTCTGATTAATGCTCTGGTCTGTGAGTTTTGCTGGACAGCCTTTTGTCTTGGTTATAGAGGCTTCATATTCTGTCCATTGTGTTAAAAAGGATTTAATGGTGTTTCATGGGATGTTTAAAGTTTGGGATATATTTTTTTTTCAGCTAACCCTGATCTGAACTTCTGCACAACTTTGTCTCTGAGCCGATTGGAGAGCTCCATGGTCTTGCTTAGTGTTGCAGACGGTTCAGAACAGGTGTATTTACAACGATGTCATGTGACCCATGGCGTGACACTTTAATTGCCCACAGGTGGACTTTGTACACGGACTTCAGCATATTATATGACTCCTGAAGTGAACTGGTTGGACCACATCTTATTCAGGGCTTTCATAGCAAAAAGGGGGTGAATACATATGCACTCACAATACTTCGGGTTTATTTCTTTTCTTTCCTTTCTTTCTTTCAATCCAACAATTTGAACTCTTTTGTTAGGTCTGTTAAATAAAATCCAAATGGAATTAATTCCAGGTTGTAAAGCAACAAAACACAAAAAAACAATAACACAAATAATGTGTGATTGAGCTCGAGGTCGGGTGTGAAATAAAGCCTCTGTTGTTTGTGAATAAGTTTGTGCACTGTATTTAATGTGTTTTTTAATAATTTCATGCCAGTAATAAAATATAAAGTGATTTTATTAAAATTTTAAATTTCTTAAAATTTAAACACAATATTCATGTGATTTTCTCAATAGGGTTTATTCCAGAATAGAGATTGAATAGAGATTGGAACATTCATCTCCATTAGCAGAGTCAGGAGCAGGATCCTGCTAACGTGGATACTGTATATACGTTCTGAACATCTGACTCGCATTGTGAACGTCTCGTGCTGAACAGGACCAGATGTAACCTGCGGCCACCTCGGAACAAGAGGCCAAGCGTTCAGAATGCAAAACATACAGCGTTCAAACCCGGCAGGTCCAGAGGATTACGTCCTGCTGCTATGTTTCAGACGTGTGTGAGAAGTTCAGCAGAAAACGTGTGTCTGTGTGGATTTACTCTCCGTCACTGAATAGAGTAAATCTGGAAACCTGGAGAATTACCTGCAATAAAACGACTGTTAGGTGTCATGCACATTCCCAGAAGAGCAAGCACTCTACAGTAAGGCGACGTAACACACGAAAGAGACTGCAGTTAAACAGAAATAATCAACTTTGCTGTGATAATTATTTAGAGTGATTAGTGCTGTGGATTATTTTTCATATAACCACACAGTCTGGAGTGTGTTATTCCTCTCCTACCACACTGTTTACTCTAGAAATGAAGGTCATGGAGCACATTCTAACTGTTAATGCTGAGGAACATCTGAGAGACTGTTACCTCTCTCTCTCTCTCTCTCTCTCTCTCTCTTTCCTCTTCTTCTTCTGTATCCTAAAGACTTCATTATGACTGCTTACAATTCCCTCCCTCTGAACGTTAAATAAACATGGTACCAGTCCCTGAGCCGTTACCATAGAAACAATAAAGTAGAAGCAGCTAACCAATCAGAATCAAGAATCCTTCCAGGGTGTGATATTTTGTTATTTTGTGAGGCATACAAAACTCTTCCTGTGTTACAGCGTGATAAATATCACTGCACTGCTGCAGACACGCTTAATGTGTTAGGACATCGTGTGATATTTTCTTCTTGACCTCAGTGCTCCTTTCTCTCTCTCCATCCCCATGGCACCTGCCAACCTTTGACCTCCGACCCCGCCTGGCATGGCAGCCAAAACAGAAGCATGTGTGGACTGTGAGCTCCTTCTCTCTTCCTCGTTCTCGTCCCACCCAGAGGTCAATTCTTCTGACTCTTGAAACTTTTTTTTTATCACTGTCTCCATCTGCCTTATGTTTTTCTTCACCTTTATCTTTCTCTCTCTTTCAGTCTATCCATCTCTGTCCTCTCAGTGTTTTTTCTGCATCAGTTTCTCTGTCCACCCTTCACCTTATCTCAGTTAACTCTTCAGCTTTCTCCTCCTCGTGTTTCTCTCAGTTTTTCTTTCTCTACCTGTAGAGTAAATGTAGCTTTTTCTGGATCAAGTAAAACAACAACAACAACAACAACAACAACAACAACAACAACAATAATAATAATAATAATAATAATAATAATAATAATAGTAATAATGAGGCTTGATTTTTATTTCAAAATCCAAACTTTAAGTGTTTTCTCTCTCACTATAAATCTTTCTTTGCCTCTTGCTTTCTCTCTCTCTCTCTCTCTCTCTCAATCTATCTGTCTCTGTCTCTCTCTCTGTCTCTGTCTCTAGCTCTGTCTGTCTCTCTGTCTCTCTCTTTCTCTCTCTCTCTCTCTCTCTCTCTCTCTCTCTCAATCTATCTGTCTCTGTCTCTCTCTGTCTCTAGCTCTGTCTGTCTCTCTCTCTCTGTCTGTCTTTGTGTGTGTCTCTTTCACTCTCTGTCTCTCTCTCTCTCTCTCAATCTATCTGTCTCTGTCTCTGTCTCTCTCTCTCTGTGTCTCTATGTGTGTCTCTGTGTGTGTGTCTCTTTCACTCTCTGTCTCTCTCTGTCTCTCTCTGTCTCTCTCTCTCTCTCTCTCTCTCTCAATCTATCTGTCTCTGTCTCTGTCTCTCTCTCTAGCTCTGTCTGTCTCTCTGTGTGTCTCTCTGTGTGTCTCTCTTTCACTCTCTCTCTCTCTCTCTCTCTCTCTCTCTCTCAATCTATCTGTCTCTGTCTCTAGCTCTGTCTGTCTCTCTGTCTCTCTCTTTCTCTCTCTCTCTCTCTAGCTCTGTCTGTCTCTCTCTCTCTCTGTCTCTAGCTCTGTCTGTCTCTCTCTCTCTGTCTGTCTCTCTGTGTGTCTCTTTCACTCTCTCTCTCTCTCTCTCAATCTATCTGTCTCTGTCTCTCTCTCTGTCTCTAGCTCTGTCTGTCTCTCTGTGTGTCTCTCTGTGTGTCTCTCTTTCACTCTCTCTCTCTCTCTCTCTCTCTCTCTCTCTCAGTAGAGTAATGTGTACACAGCTGGCCTCGACAGACAGATGTGTGTCTTTACGAACCCCTCGTTGACTCTTCCTCTTCTGCTCTGCACTTTTTTCACTTTCCTCAGTGTACAGTGGTCAGGATCGAGTCCAGCGTGTTTGAGGAGTGTCGCTAAAACACACACACTGAGATGCATCAAAAGTCACAGACAGACAACACACCGTTTTGTCCATTACTGCATTTCAGTGTCTTATTAAAGTCTATCATACTGAACTGGACTGAGCTCCAGGTTCAAACCCAATAAATCTCTCACACTGATCCGAGATCAGGAGAAAATACCAAATCTGACCTGATGTTTGTGGGAAAGACGAAAGTATTAAAAAAGCATTCATTTATTTTTGAATCAGAGGTGTAAAGCTCAAACATCACTCCTTTATTTTCAGTCCAGTGGCTCCTCAGTTCACTCCATTTATTGTTAATTATTTGGTGGTAAATGACAATGAAGGAAAATGTACAGAACATTAATTTCATTTTCACTCAAAGAGACATGCAGAACTTAGAAACAAAAATAAACACCTAAATAAAATATTACTCTGAAGATCTGTGTGAGTTTGTGTTCAGGACATTTCCCTGTCATTAACTTTCATTATAGTTACCGGTCATAAATCACAATGGAGTTAATGAACTGTACATGTTTTTAAACTATTTTATTATTGTTTGCCGCCTAATACATTAAAATAAACACTGAATTAAATGATTAAATCCGGGGGGGGGGTTCACACTGGACATGTTTGCTGTGGTCTGAATCGGAGTGGGTTTCTTCCTGGCGCATTCGTGTTCATCTTACATCTTCACACACCCTGATGGAGAACACAGAGTCATTCAACTTCATTTTTATTTACTTATTTTCTCTTTATTATTTATTTATTACTCTTCTGTGCCCCATAGTTCCTCTTGCCACTCATGCTACACGTGTGTTACGTGTTAAAAGTGATTTCATCATCATATAAAACTACATCCTGAACAAGTGCAGACCTGAGTACACCACCTCCAACAGGTAGACTGGGGTTCAGTCACATCTTGTACTTCCTGCTCCACATGATCGCTTTCACATCACCACTTACTCACTCGAACCGGCTCTGTTTCAGTCTAAACTGGCCATGTGAAATTCCCCCTCATCTATTTACTCAGTACGGTATCTTATTAATACAGTATTTCACAGTTATCACAATATTATCGTGCTTTTGCTCAACACTGTGCTTTATAATGTGACAGAATCTTGGTGGTTAAGCCAGGGGTGAGTTTGGTGAAAGGAATTGTGCTTGGAAGAAATCAATATTTACTCTGGCTTTTGAACGACATTTCAGGAGAAAGTATGAAAATGTGCAATTTGGTGAAGCATGTGGAGTTGGGTCGTCGTGATGTTTTCTCTCCGAGGATGATTCAGAACAATTATTTATATAACAGATTGCTGAACTGCTTCTCTGCTCAGTTCTAGGAAACATCTTACTGATAAATGTACATACATAATACGTTAGTGATAAATATACAAATTGAATTGAATTAATAAAAAGAAAAGTCTGTCACATGATCTTTATATACATCTCTCTCAACTGTTACAAACATTTCAGCACTCAAGTCTCCATCAGTGGACCACTGACAACTTCAGTAAGCTTCATGCTACTAGAATGAATTTCCTGGTTGCACAATTGCACTTGACTTGATAGTACACACTTCTAGAAAGGAAATGGTTTATAATCCCTCTCTCTGGTTTCACCTGACGAGGATGAGGTTCCCTTTGGAGCCTCTTCCTCATATCGTCTCAGCGAGTTTGTCCTCAGCAGCTTCGCCTCTGACTTACTCATTAAAGATAAGTGTAAATCCATGTGCTTCCATAAATACTGTTTATTAGATGATTAGATGAAGTGGTGTTTATTTGTAGAAATAATGAATTGATGTGAGGTTCAAGTATAGAACAGAACAGAGGGATGGTGTTGAAGACAGAGCTTTAACTCGAACATGATGTAGCACTAAACAGGTGTTTTAGCAAAAACAGAACCTTAGGTATGTTATACTTGGCCATCATCTTTATAACGTCAGACTAAACACAGATTCTCGTCGAACAGCACAGTCTAACCTAGCAGAAAGAAAATCTAGATGGAAAGAAAGTCTTAAATAAAGAGTTGTATTTAGTGGCAGTTTCATTCGACTGAACTGACCTCAGTGATTGTGAACTCGACTGGATTTTGTTTTTTAATGAGCCTCTGATGATTAACTGGATTTTCCCTGAAATGTTTAAACTCCTTTCCGGAAAAATCTTCTATTTAATCAGCAAATATTCATTATTTAACTCTTTATCTTGAGGTGATACAGTACAGTGCTATTGATAGATCTGGCCTGATGTCCACCTGTGTGTGTGTGTGTGTGTGTTACATTACTCTGTCTTAGTAGAGATGAACTGGATCTCATTTAGTTTGTTATTTCTCAAAAGGTTCACCATTCCAGCTAACAGCATTACCAGCTGAAACAGTTAACAGCAGTGTGACATATGGCACTGTGGAACATTGTTAGTCCATAGGGGACAGTATTAGTGTCGGTGTGTGTATCTGTTTCAGGGGGAAGGCAGAAGAAAGGCTTCCTCGTCCACCAAAACAAGTCAACTAATAGATTCTCTTTCTGGCTACTCAATACAAATGTTGTGACAGTTAGACAAAATGATCTTTACAGGTGTTATAACTGTTATAACTTTACAGGTGTTATAACCTCTGAGAAACAGGGAGAAATGATCATAACAGTTTGCATGAGGAAAATCACCACTATTCCTCCCTCAGTGTGTGGGCGGGGACAAAAGCAATCAATTGTGAGGATTACCGATCGTTACCAAAACTTCAACTTCCTCTTTTGACTTCAATACAGTTTTAACACTAATAAATATTTATTACTTCATGAATTATCAGTTCGTTGAACCCGCTAATACCATGAAATATTGTGTTTTGAGTCCATGAAAATTTTAGTCCTTAACCGGTCTCACGATGACCCACGTCCCGTCCAGCAGAAAGTTCTCCCACTTTCAGCTCCCAGTGTGAGCGAGATCAGCTGTAGTATAAAAACAACAACACGTAATTTTCAGTGTCAAGGATTTAAAAAGCTGCTACTGATAATAGAAAACGGTGTGACTGAAATGTTTTTAGTTATCAGGGATAGACATGTCTAAGCCTGAAGGTATTTCATCACTTACCAAAAGGCCTCTTGGTGAACTGTTACTAAGCATTTCATCATCAATGACCAGTACAAGAAATCATTAACTCAGAAACAATAATTAAATATATATTTTAAAGAGTCGAAGGAGAAAATTCGTTACCCTACAGTACAATGCGGTAGAATTTTACACTTTCTAGATGGACAAAACAATGCAAAAACACCTGGCCTTAATCCTGGAAGAGAGCGGATCCCATATCCCCAGCAAAATATTTACCATCTCACAGAGTGGGCTTTCAGGAAACGGGCTGGACTTGATCACAAATGATCACTAGAGAAGGTTAAGCAGAGGCAAAGCTGCTGTATTTAGCCATTTTCTCTTCCCCCTGAATGTGGCTAAGGCTTCCTGCTGAGATTAGAGGCTAGCAGTACATGTGGTGTTGTGGCTACATACCTTCAGTCTGCCTGAATGCAATCTGTTGCAGATTTTTGTTAGGGAACTGGGAATAGAGAGAGAGAGCCAAAGGTTAAGGGATGAGAGAAAGAAGGAAAGCCAGAATTGATGACAGAAAATGGGAGATGGAATCATTCTGGGCGGGAGATGGAATGATGTGAGCCAGGTGAAGGAGGAGTCTCGAGAAAGCAGATGGATCTGGAGTGAAGGACACGACTGCAGCCATCGAAAATGAAGGACAAAAGGCAGGGTGATGGCTGGAGAGTAAAGAATGAAAGAGAGAGAGAGAGAGAGAGAGAGAGAGAAAGAAACATCTGCAAAAACTTTTTTTTTTGGGGGGGGTGGAATAATGAATCCACCACAGACCCAATTCACCAGATTCCAACGTGAGGGCCGTGCTACACGTCTCGTCTTAACTTCAGTCTCCATTTCAAATACGTATAAATTCAGCAATTATTCCCAGGGGAAAATGCGCTGGCTTGCTCGCTCGTTTTTATTTTCTCTTAAGGTCGGCTTAAATCGAAACGTACCACTCAAGATGGCAGCAATTAAAGACACATGCTGGTGTTCACATATACATTTTCCAAAAGCAGCAGAAAAAAACCTTACTCTCAAAACTCCAGACAAATTTTGGAGTGGAACTGATTTAACCCATCCCATGGAAATCTGTAAAACTAAGTGTTTTATATTTAAAGATCAACATGGAAGATGCATTAGCAACGGTCATGAGAAAAAGGTCTTCACCAACTTCTATGAACAAATAAATGACCTCAGATGATAAAATACAACATAAATATTAAATACATAAACAAATAAATAAGTTCAATAATAATAATAATAATAATAGGTAGGAACCAATAAGAACATCTGTCTTGGAGGCTCTACATTTATAAACAGTCCTTCTCACTGTAGCATGATGAATTTCAAATCATTTGTCGATGGCCTTATTATAACCCTTCCCAGAATGATGAGGTCATGTTCTTTCTTCTTGGCATGATGAAGACCTGAGTGCTCCAGAACATTAAACAACCAAAAGTTCTGCTATTATAGAGGGTCCTCACACTTCTTGATGATTAATTAATCTTCTTTAATTTGAAGGAGGGTCCACTTTCTACTTTCTCTTTCCCATGACTCTGAATGTGAATGATCTCTACATGTGAAGTTTCACAATATGTAATCCTATTCGTACCATCCAGGTTCTGCCAGGAGATACCCCATAATGTTGTTGTTGATGATGTTGTCCTTTGGCTGCTCCCTGCTCATTGTCATCACAGCAGATCCACATATTTTGATTTGGCTCGGGTTTTACGCTAAATGCCCTCCCATTGTATCCGGGCTTGGGACAGGCATTGAGAGGTAACCAGTAGCTATTATAATGTAAATAGGTCTAGCTAGTCTAGTTACTATTTTAGTACTTAAGTAGTCTGCATACCTGATCACAGGTTAAATGCAATATTTTTTTTAAATTTTCTTCATATATAGTATATTTTGAATTAAACCAAAAGACTAGGGAAAAACTTGATTCTGTCTCTAGCACATGTAATCAACACAAATAGATAGATAGATAGATAGATAGATAGATAGATAGATAGATAGATAGATAGATAGATAGATAGATAGATAGATAGATAGACAGGCAGATAGACAGGCAGACAGACCGACACATAGATAGACAGAAATACAGATAGATAGATAGATAGATAGATAGATAGATAGATAGATAGATAGATAGATAGATAGACAGGCAGACAGACCGACACATAGATAGACAGAAATACAGATAGATAGATAGATAGATAGATAGATAGATAGATAGATAGATAGATAGACAGACAGACAGGCAGGCAGACAGACCGACACATAGATAGACAGAAATACAGATAGATAGATAGATAGATAGATAGATAGATAGATAGATAGATAGATAGATAGATAGATAGATAGGGCACAAAAGCAAGCTGTAGTAAAGAATTTGTGTCCAGGACTGTTAGAAGTTCGTGTATATTCCAGCTTGGTGACTGCTGCCCCCTGGTGTTCAGATCGCTGTAGTGCACACGGCACTTCACATGCTATACATCAGACTGCGGCTGTAAACACAGTGACTCGAATGTTACAGTCTTATTCTTTATTTCACATTTTCAATATTTCATTGTTGAAATCTGATGAATATTCCGCCAGCAGGTCTACATTCTTTTATTCTTTTCTTAAAAGTATACAGCATTTGAAAGAAGCACAGGTTAAAGCCTACGGCAAAATCAAGCCCACTGTCTGTCTTAAAAATATGTTCTACAAGCTAAAAATTGCATAAAGGTGTGAGGATATGCACCCCCCCCCAAACACACACACACCTTTCCTCATCTACATATTGAGGACGAGGTAGCATACTCACATTACACTCTCATATGTCTCTTATGTATTTCTTTAGCAAAAACAATATAAGGTTCAGCATGAACTCTGTAACCAGAATGTTACTACTCCATTCTTGTCACTGAAAAGAAATAAAGTTCTTTCTACACAGCAAATGAAAGGAAGATAGCGCATCTTAATGAACTGTGATGCTAACACAGTTTTATGTAGCTGGTTTATATTTACAGTCCATATTCTTCTTCTCCGTACCTAAACATCTCAGTGTATTAGCCGTATTGTAATCTGTACATTCTGATATTAGACACACATGAACGAGTAACTCTGCCAGTTCTCTATCCAGAACCAAACATCAGCCTGCAACGGAATAAAAAATGAAGAGAGAACAAAACTGACTTTGGCTTTTGGAGTCACTGGAATGATGGATGTAGTTCTAACACTCAGGCCACGCATGTGAGCTGTGTAACGAGATTAAAGGTAGAAATCATTTTTGATTACAGCAGAGAGAAATTATTATCAAAAACCTTGAGGTGTACAACTAGAGAGTAGAGGAAGGAAATTCTATTTACAGCTATAGTTTCTTACAGATATCGAAGTTATAGGCCACAAGATTCATTTCATGATATAGATTTTTTTTACATTAATTCACAAGCGGTGTAAAGCAATAAAGCCCTATCAAAAGTAGTGTAAAACAAGCAAATAATAATAACAATAATAATAATAATAATTCTGAAGTGCATATTCAGTGCAATTAAAAATGATTCATATTTTTAAGTATGAAATATAAAAACAACATTACTAAGATAGCCTGGTGTAACCGAGTTTCTTCTTCAGCTCAGTTTAGTGACTCGGGATTGGATGGTGACTCGTCTGACGGGAGTCTGATCCGCATTGCGATTCGCCACCAGCTCCTGTAGCTGCAGAGCCCCGCCTCCGATGAAGCAGAAGGCGGGACATACAGGAGCAGAACAGTCGACTGGACCCTCCCAGAGTGGGCGGAGAGAATGAGCATCATAAAAGGTGACACGGCTCTTCTCAACATCCAGACACACCCCCAGCCTGGGAGGGAGAGGATAGGTGACCCCGGTCGGCGAGGAGGGGCTGTTGCCGTTGGAGATGTCCCTGTGATTGACAGTTCCGTGGTGGGTATTGGCACAGGCGGGCAGGTAGATCTTACCCATGCCCATTGTGAGGAAGGTGAAAGGGGGCAAAGAGTCTGAAGAATCTTCTGCCCCACTGTCATGCCCACTGTCAGGGTCATACCTGCACAGAAACAGTTAAATATTCAAAGCATCTCAAATGAGGTGGCAAAATGTGGGTGGGGTTTATTATGGAAGTGAGGACCATTTGTATGACATTATTTTTTTTTCTTATTTATTTATTTATTTAAATTCACTGATATGTAACTAACATTTCAAATTGACCAGGACAGACCTAGTCTCAGCCTCAGAAAGTCACATCCACGAACCACTGGCTGAACTTCTGATGGACACAAAACTAGAAAGACTTCAGGAGTTTGGAAGTCATCATCTGATTGGTCAGACTCTACGAGGATTTCTAGGATCTGGAAACAAAGCCTTTGTGACTCTATTTCCCTCACGGAAGAGGGAAGTCGTCGTGTTTTATTGGTCCTTGTCCAATAAAATCTGCTACGGAGTCCAGAACCCTCTGCCATCAGCCTGATGATTTGACTTCTTGAAACTAGACCCTACTCCCACTTTCACTGCATACTGACACTTTCCGGATGGTTTCCTGCTCATTACAGCCCTGCATCTGAGCGACGTTAGGTTTGTAGTCTGATTAAAGAATTTTATTGGTAATCTTTCTTTGGAAAACTTGATAAAAATCAACAGGATAGGGGTCACTGTGTGTCGTTCCAACAGAACTGAACACACCTCACTATTTCTAAGGGTTTGCCTTAAGTCTGGATGAAACGCAAACCCCCAGTCACACTGTAAGGGTTTGAGGGTCACTGATTACGCTAGATTTATCCATAATAAGAAAAATGTGCTTCGATGCAGAAGTATAAACCACCCTTTATGCACAATTTCAAAATCTGAAGCCTTGACTTCTCACCGTGGGCTAGCCATGTCTTGTGGCAGATGGAACCATTCCTGAAGCTTTGACTCCAGACCAACACCAACCTTTATCATACAAATTGGGAAAGGAAAAGAGAAAAGAGTGAGAAAGAGTCAGGCATAAAAATACACACAACTTCCCTCCAAAAGTATTGGAATGGCAAAGTCAGTTCAGTTGATTTTGCTATACACTGAAGACTCTTGGGCTTGAGATTAAACGATGAATATGAGATCAGAATGTCAGCTTTTATCTCCTGATACTTACATCTGTTAAACAACTTACAACATGGCACGTTTTTGTTGGAACTCATTTGTTTGAACCTAATTTTAAGTGGTAAAAAAATATTGGAACAGTTAACAGCTCTGAAAATTCTCATCCTGGATTAAAACCCGGGTTTCACCTGTGAAGGCTAAAGAACAAACCAACATGAAGTCCAGAGAGCTGCCTATGGGATAAAGCCATTTTAAAGCTGAAAAATGGAACTAACAAACTAGAGTGCACAAAAAATCAGAAAAACCCCACACAACTGTCAAGGACATCACCAACAACCTCCACAGGGCAGGGGTGAAGGTATCACAATCCTATGATCGAAGATGACTTCAAGAGCAGCTATATAACCCAAGATAAGGCAGACTGGAATTCACAAAGGAATACAGGGATACAGAGCCACAACAGATCTGGAACCAAGATGAACTTCTACCAAAGTGATCTTCTCATGATCTAAAATATATGTGGAAATTAGAGTCACAGTTCCTACAAGCTGGATCTAGGAGCCCGTGGCAGAAAGTGAGAATGATAACAATGAGCACTTATGAGGATCAACTAAATGCTGGATTTTCCAAATGGTGTGAATTTCACGGTATAGACATTCAATTGCATGACTTTCTTGAATTGAATTGATCTACATCAACTTTACATTCTCACAAACTGTGATTGGTCACTATACCTATCGATCAGACGCCTTCTTGGATGGTCCTTGGTCAATAAAAGCTGCTATAAAAGCCGTCTTCAGGTCTGATTATACAAGACTACATTTAGATTTCTGGCATTGGGCAATCTTATCCAGAGTGACTTACATTTATCTCATTTATACACCTGAGAGTTAATGGGCTTGCTCAAGGCATAGCTTGGTAGCTGCAGGATTCAAACTCACAACCTTCCGATCAGTCGTCCAACACCTATCCACTTCCCTCTTCCCTGACCTGGACTGACCCTACTCTGACTTTCACTGGACACTGACACTTTTTGTATGCTTTTGATCTCAATACAGCTCTGCATCAGAGAATGACGACAGACTATAAAACACAATCCTTCAGAACAATGAATGCAGATGATTCTCTCACAGACGAGCAGAACAACTTTTACAATCGCTTCAAAGTTACAGCTAGCAGTGCTAAAACATGTTTATCATCCTTTTTGCCTCATCTCCCAGTAGCCTTGACCTCAGTAGTGAGGATGTGAAAGGGTGGTCAGAGACTTCATCACCTGTTCACTACCTGACACTCTGAATCACTCTACTTAGGATGCCATCACACATCTACTACACACATCACTGATCCATCTGGACAGCAGGAAGGTGGACAGACACGTCTCACCCTCCCTCACTCTCAGCACTGGAGTTCCCCAGGGTTGTGTCCTGAGCTCCTGCTGTTATCAAGGTACATCTACAACTGTGTTTCATTTCAAGCTCTACCTCCATTATCAAGATTGCTGATGATGCTGTTGTGGATGTTCTGATCTTTGACACTGATGAGAAGGTCCACCAGGAGAACTGGTTCCAGCAAGAAAAAAGGAGTTGATAGTGGAGTTCAGCGCAAAACTGGAGAGGAGCTACCACCACCACTAAAAAACAATAGGACCCCAGTGGAGAGAGATATCTGAGAGTTACCTCAGATAACTAGATGCTCACCTCATTGAGCTCCTTGACCTGCCACCTGTCTACAGCAGGATGGCCAGGAAGATAGTGAAGGACCTCATCTATCCAAACAGTGGACTCTCTAGATTCTTTCTGTTGCTGTTAGGGAAGTGCTTCAGAGAAGGAGCTTTTTTTTGCACATTTATTGCACTAGAACTTCACACACACTTCCCTTTCCCATATGTATAGTTATTTTTATTGTAATGTTATTGTAACTCAATTCTCACTATATTTTCATTCGTATTGTTTCAGTTTTATGATGCTACATTTTTTGGGTCCCAGTGTTTGGGACTAATAAAATCTGAACTTGAGGAGGAGACTGAAGGGCTGAAGGGAGAAACCAGTGAAACAAACAACAGCTGAATGAAGCTTCACAAAAGAAGATGGCAGCTGTTTACTGATGTCAGTGGCTTATCTGTCTGATGTGATTAATGTAGGCAAGGGATATGAAGGCCGAGAAGTGTGTAACAAAAAAACAAATCAGAAAACACAACGAGAATTCAGACAAACTAGGAAAAGGTAGGTATAGTTTGCAAATGGAATTTTTAACGCTGATTGGACAAGACATCTGTCACTCAAGACATACAAGCAGTAGGAAATTGTGTATCTAACTTTATTTCTTGTACATGTATAGAGTTCTGCATTCATTTTAAACCTTTTTTTTTTCGATAGTGCATCTTTAAATCTAAGAAAATAACAAAAATTTCCATTGGCAACCAAGGAGAACATGTTCATTCATTCAACTCTACTGTGAGGAAGGATGTTCATATAGCATGATTTTGGATATCATGGAATATCGTCATAGCATCATAGAATCATAGCGTATCATGAAATAAATATTAGTTTGCAATCTCTAAAAACACACCTGAAGAACGCAGGAATGTTTGGAAGACCAAACTATGTAGGATGTAAGGAGCGCTATAAGAGCAGAGCTGTGTTCATACACACACCAATCCACTTTCTACTGCTGCAGACTGCTGGACTTCCTGTAGATCCTGAGTGACAGATGTCTCGTCCAATCAGAGGGAAAAATTCCATTCGCAAACTATACCTAGCTTTTCTGGATTAGTTATTTTGTTTTGCACTGCTTGGCCACTGTACATATGCAACCAAATATTAAGTGTTATTTCCTTTAACAGAGTCTGTTACTTTTGCTCACCACAACATTTATCTATCATTTTATATTCAACTTTGACCTTCAGCCCAAATGTCTTGAGTGTGTAAACAAAAGAATTAGCCTTGCTGTACCCACACTTTTGGAAAAAGTGAGAGACTAGAGATCTGTTTGTCTCCAGTTTCTCATGTTGTTGGTTTAAACGTTAATGTTTGAAGCTGAACTTGCCTTAACTAAGTAAGATCCAGGCTCCACTGAGCATGCCCAATAATGGCGACCCTGTGTGACGGCCACGTCACCCACCAGCAGGTCAGCGGTCAGGTGACAGGAAGTTAGGGCTCGGTCAGCTGCCTGCAGAAGAGAGAGGCCTGGCACACTGCGGGCACAGCGCTGCTCTTTACTCACCACTAGTCTATCAGCATGTAGACCCCAACGTGAATCCAAATAGAAATTTAGTACTGATGGGGGAAAAAGGAGGAGAGGAGAGGAGAGGAGAGGAGAGGAGAGGAGAGGAGAGGAGAGGAGAGGAGAGGAGATGCAAGTAGGAATGTGTTGCAGGAGAAAAAGTGATCAGCAAAGAGGTGAAAAGGAGGAGAAAAGAGAACAGAGACAAAGAAAGTAGTGGAATTGAGGGAGGGTTGGGAAGAAAGACAGGATTGACTGAATTACTGGTAGAAAAGGCAAAAGGACAAGGCAGAAGGGCAGCTTTCAGGAAAACAGCCAGAGATAATTAGAGAGGAACAGATGGGGTTTACACAAACAGACTGCAAATATTCTGTAAAGATCAGCAGGGAAGATTTTTTTTGTTTTTGTTTTTAACAGAATAAGAAGTAAGCTCTTGGGAGATTTCAGTTCAGTATTTTATACATAAGCTTGCATTCATTAAATCATGCTCATTTTACTAGATTAATATGAATATTTGTCCAGATAAGGCAGCTTCATGCAGACGTCATGCTTACTTCTGATATCTCTGGACTTCCACAGGACAGGATATTACCACATTCAGTGAGACTCAGTGGTCCAGGTTATTGTGCAGGACAAATATTATCTCATAGCAAAATACATCACAAAGATCTGAGGAAGAAAGTCAGCTTGGAGGATACAGCTCATACACAAAAGAACAAAAAAGCAAGCAAAAACTGCTGAGAAAGAAAATGAAACATGATGAATGAGGAGAAAGAAAAGTGAAGGATGAATGAGTACAGCATGAGAGAGTAGACAGAGGAATGGGGTTGGGTAAAAAGAAGAGAGAGAAGATGAGTTAGTGAGAGTGGCTTCATGGGTGAGCAGTGATAAAACAGAGCACTAGCATGGACACATGGCATCTGGACGCATGGCGTCTGGACGCATGGCCTCAGTGTGTGGCTCTCAACCTGAAATCATGTACAAATTATAATGATAATAAATAAATTAACATGTAGACGAGTTTAGTCACGATTAAACGTCCAGGGCAAAATGAATCATGCATGAAATGAGACGGTTTATAAACTGGGCTAAAATGTTGAATGACTTCAGCTTTAAAGTACAGTTTTGTCAATCTCTAGACATTTGCTAAATTATTAGGTACAAAATTGGGAATTTGGCTCATCGAACGTACATATAATACATATAAATATCCTCAAAACCTCATGACCCTGAAGCTGTGAGGCCACCATGCCTCTAGATCACCAGTTGTACTTGGATAGATTTATATCTATACTGGCTGAGCCACATGGCTCTCAGGATTGCAGCTGCATGTGTTTTATCCTGTTGAAAACATGCTGTGTGTTTACCTGGAGCTGGTGGGGTGTGTAAGTACACTTCTTCACTGTACTCTCCAAAGCCGGCTTTATTGCAGCCCCTCACTCTGAGCACGTACACGCTGTCCATCTCCAAGCTGGTGATAACAGCGCTGGTCCCCGTGACCTCGTCTAATCTCTGCCAGCCCCAGCGGGCTCCAGCCAACCCACCACGAAGGCCAGCTCTTGTCCCACCCCCTGGCACCACACCCCGGCGACGGTACTCCACAGAGAAATGCCAGGAAGGGGAAGACTCCTGCGGCAGTCGCCAGCACAGGAAGAGCTGTTCGTAGGCCAGAGTGCGCTGGGTGTCAATCACAGGGGCTAAAGGAGCTGATGAAATGAGAAGGATTTGGCTTGGATTCAGACTCACAGCCAGAAAAAAAAAGGGGCACACATTTAACATAGGTCTAACAAATATGTGTCCAAGGCTTCGCTATCAAATGTGACATTTAAGCCTGTAATTGAAACACTAGGCCTCTCAGAGATGATACAACTAGCACTCAGACCTTCTCCCAGGAAATAGGGCATGAAGTCTGGTGAGGTGAAATTTGTAGGTCTTGTTTGTACTGTTCTGAATCAAGTCAACTGAAGGTGCTTTGAGTTTGTGTGCATCCGCTTTGATGCTCACCTTGAATAAAGTTCAGGTCAGTGAGAAGTTTAAGCTCTCTGGAGACATCCAGTTGAAAGTGTCGAAATGAGGGGTCAGCAGAGAGAGAGAAACTCTGCAGAGAATGAATTGATTGGGCCAGCCTGTGAGAAAGAGAGAGAGAGGGAGAGAGAGAGAGAGAGTATAAATATTCTCTAATCAGCCATAATATTAAAACCACCTGCCTAATATTATGAAGGTCCTTGTTGTTTCACCAAAACAGCTCTGATCTGTCGAGGCATGGGTACCACCAGACTTCTAAAGGTGTTCTGTGGTATCTGTAGGAGTTGGGGCCTCAGTGGTTCAGACTTGTTTGTCCAGCACATCTCACAGACCAGATCTTTGTCATGTTCCTCAAACCATTCCTGAACATTTTTTTCGGTGTCAAGACACATTATCCTTCTGAAAGAGGACACTGCTATTACAGAATACTGTTGCCATGAAGGGATGTATTGGTCTGCAGTGCGTGAAGGCCTTCTGCCCATTGTGCATCCTGCTGCCCCAGGTAACAGGAGATTGGTTTCCTTTTTCCATGGTCATTTTCTGATGCACATGTGTCCTTTGTAGTTGCTTTTGATGGTGGACAGGGGTCAGCATGGGACTACGCATCAAGCTGCATCTTTCTACCAGAGCCAGTATTAACCTTTCCAGCAATTTGTTCAATTTGCTGGTTCACCAGCTGTCCTTCCTTGGACCACTTTTTGTAGGTACTAAGAACTACATACCAGGATAACAGTTGTCTAGACATCACAGTCTGGCCCTTGTTAATAACGCCCAGATCCTTAAATTTGACCATTTTTCCTGCCTCCAACACATCACCTATGAGAACTGAGTGTTCACTTGATGTCTAATCTGCCTCGTACTACCTTTAAGCACCTACCCTCAGACTTCAGGCACATTTCTGACACAAGGACTCAGTTGTTGTTCTGTCCTAGAGATTCTGTTTCATACTGGACTATCAAAATGTATCCACTGTTCAAAAGCAGAAACTCTATTAAACATACTTTTTCCTTAAAAGAAGGATGGAAGATTTTGTTCAATTTCCGATCCATGAGGTTTGAACCAATTCAAGTGGAACTGAGTTCAAGTGAAACACTTATTTCCATGTTCCCATTGCCCCAGATCACAGATATTTCTCAAGGTTTTCCATCTAACGGAAGACATCCAAATTCTGAAGTCCTGTCATTTTGCTCTTTCTCCAGAACCATGGATGTTTTTCATGATGAATACAAACAAACTCTGATGGCATAACGCAGAGATGTCCAATCCTATCCGCAGAAGGGCAGTGTGGCTGCAGGTTTTTATTCCAGTTAAGCAGGAGCTACACCTAATTCCACCTGATCTTGCCTTTCATTAGACTCAGGTGTGGCTGCTAAGTTGGAAAGAAAACCTGCACCCACACCGGTCCTTTGTGGATAAGATTGGACATCCTTGGCATAAGGCTATACCCTCATTTAAGGAGTAGCTCCTGTGTGCCTCCACCTAGGTGCAGTCCATCCAACACCCCCTCCCTTCTCTCTCAAATGACAAGATTCTCCTGATTCCTGAGCATTAAAGCAGGTTACACAATTCACCTGCATTCTAATTCACTGTGAATATTATGCACCCTTTCACACAAGCCGACTTCTCAACCATATTCACTCCACCTATTTTATATTTAAAATAATATTTGTTAGTGTGTGTGTGTGTGTACATTCTACCTGTTATATGTTTGCCTGGCTGCATGTACAAAGCAGGCCGGATCTGTCTCTTTCAGCAGCTCTTGAGTAAATGCCATCAGACCAGCATGTTCCAGCAAGCTGCGCCTCTCTGCTACCTGATTGGCTAAAGCCTCGCTCCTCCTCTGCCGGGAGTTTTCCAGGGCCTGAGCCAGGATGACCTGCCGCTCTGAAAGCAGAGCCGTTAACTCCCTCACACACTGAGAGAGCTGTTCACGGGCTGCTACACTGTTCACCTACACACACACACACACACAAAGACAAACACGTCCAGGCACATATTTAGAGTACATGTGTTTAATGCTTCAGACACATACCCTTTTCCAAAAACATTTTTTCATCAAAACTTATGGAAAATGGGGCAGAGACTTTTGTAAATAGTTGGAAAACATGTCTTAATGGAATAGAAGAACTCTCCTAACATTTTTAGAGCAGTAGATGGTTGGGTAGGACACAGAGAATAAGACTCTGGTGTTTGGTAATACTACAGGGAGCAGTACCTCAGTCTGGGTGATGGCATTCTCCAGCTGTGTGATTTGGGTCAATACTGTAGCCTGACTGGACAGGATGTAGTTTAACTCCTTGCTGATTTTTTCCTACAAGAAAACCCAAACATTGCAGTCTGAAACAAATTCAACAAATCAATAATGAAACACTCACAGTAACAGCTTTGAAAAGATCATTGAAAAAAAAAGATCAGTCCTGCACTTATGAACATACATTATATAACCAAAGGTATGTGGACACCTGACCAGCATATGTGCTTGCTGATAATCCTATTCCATATCGTGGGTATTAATATGGATTTGTGGATCTGAGGGTCAGGGGCAGTTGTGGGGCAGTAAGGTCTGGTTTACAATCAGTGTCACAGTCCATCCCAGTGGTGTTGAGGTCAGGACACTCTATGAGTTCTTCCAAGCCACACATTTATTGATAAACATTGCTTTGTGTACAGAAGCATCAACATGCTGGAACAGGGTTCCTGTGAAGGGAAAGTGTAAAGCTCCGGCATACAGAGACATTCTGTACAACTGTGTGCCTCAGACTCTGTAGCATCAGTTTGGGGAAGAACCACATACGGGTGTGATGGACAGGTGTCCTCATACTATTGGGCATTATAATAATGATAATAATAATAATAATAATAATAATAATAATTATTATTATTATTATTATTATTATTATTATTATTATTGCACGGTATACCTGCACAGCTGCGATGATCACAACTACTTTACTGCATATCTGTGGTCATGTGGCATCATTCATCTGCCCTGGGGTTTATCCTCATACTCCTGCTATCTATCTATCTATCTATCTATCTATCTATCTATCTATCTATCTATCTATCTATCTATCTATCTATCTATCTATCATCAAGTCAGCTATGCTATACTTGCAATATTTATGCAAAACACAATACCTTGAGTGCCTGGTACGCCTGACTGACAGGCACAATTTTGTGGCCTGCATGAGCCCGACGCAGCTTACAGAGCGAGCAGAGGAGTTTTTGGCATGTTCTGCAGTAGAACTGTAACTTTTCCTGATCATGCTCTGTACATGTCAACACCTTGAGAGAGAGAGAGAGAGAGAGAGAGAGAGAGAGCAGAGGTCTTTATCTGATGCATATACACAATTGTTATAAATCAAGTTGATTTGTTATATCATGGACTGGGTCACTGATTTGAGCTCGGGTCACAGTCTGTGTGAGTTTCTCCTGGGTTCTCTGGTTTCCTCCCACCTCCCAGAAACCGTTAACCCCTAGGTATGAATGACTGATGATCTGTAGGCATGGAGCCCTCGAATACTATCCTGAGTGTGTTCTCACATCACGCATGTGATCCCAGGATAATCTCCTGATCCACCATGACCCTGACCACGATGAAGAGGCTACTTCAGATGAATAGATAATGTTTTGGAGTTTGTAGAATGTGAAGCAGATTGATTAGAAGGGCGTATATTTTTAGATTTGGGGAAATGCAGTGGAAAAGCATTTATGTTTCAATCTTTGTGTTTGGTAACATTACCTAACGTTACCTCAGAAGCAGAGGGTGATACCATACAACATGAACAATTTATGAATGAGCCAAGCTGTAACACTACTACACCTTCTGATGGGTGATATATTCAGATTTTTTAATCCTGCTGGGGTGTGGTGAATGCTCACCTTGGGTCTGAAGTTGAGTGTGGGCTGTACATGTTCATGCTGAGCGCGTGGAGTACCCCATGGGTGGTAGAGCTTAAAGCACTCATTACAGAAATTGGCCCTGCAGTCAGCACAGCCTTTAGTGGCCTCCATAGTCTGAGGAGATTTACAGAACTGACACATCACAGCCACACTGCCCAGACTTACTGTGTGCCTGTACCTGAGAGACATCCAACAAACCAAACCAACCAAACAATCAGTCACTTAATCTCTACCAGATCCAATGAATCACCACACAATCTGCTATTCCTCTAACAAAGTAAGAATAAAATACAGAAAAAACATCCAGTACAGAACATTAACTGTACCTAACAGCTAGTGTCTGAGATTTTCTAATCAAATTGTTCCAACACAATGATATTTTCACGCCTGGTTTTATAAATAAAGACATTTCACATTGTTATTTAACAAATGTTCTCTTGCTAAAACAAAAGAAAGTGGTCAATCTTTCATTCATGCTATGCCCCATTGTTCTTCTGAGTTTATGTGTTATTACAAAACCCGGAAGGAAACCGCAGCAGGCCAAGCCCAGTGCATTACCTTTCCACTATACGCTCCAGTGTGAGGTTCCTCATACAGTCCACCAGTCCTCTCTCTCCCAGTTCCACATCTCGACCACAGGGCACGCAAGGGAAGAGCATGATCTGGGTCAAGCCCTCCTTACGCCTGCGTCCTGGATATGTCCCAAAACCTGTGAATGAACAGAGGAGCAGCTGGTAATTCATATGCTCCACTGTTCTTTTTCCTCCCTTCTCCTTATCTAATGGGCATCTTCTATCCTTATTTTTAAACCCTCATGGTTATTCCTTAAAAGTGGAACACATGGGTTTAGCAAATTTCCCTAATTAACACAAATCCTTTAAAACTGTATTAATAGTGCAGAGATTATAAACATGCCTACAAGGACATTAGTCTGTCTTCATTTCTGGTGGACGTGTGAACACACATGTAATCCAGAGACTTCCCAAGAATATAAAGGGTTTATGGATGTTTGAATAAACATTTTTTACTCTCTTGGTACTGCATGACGATGCTTGGATAACTTTCCACATGTGACCAGAGGTTTGAGTACCAACAGACCAAAAGTTAAATAAGACCTGTGTGGTTATACACTAGGTTAAGATGTCTTTTAAAAAGTGACTTACAGGTGAAACAGGAAAGAAGAAAGGAGTTGAGGGTTAATGGTGTTGCTCAAGGGCTGAGCACTGGCAGCTTGGTCGTACTGAGACTGGAACCTATGACCTTCCCAATAAGTAGCCTTACACACTGAACCACCTTTTTTATCGACTAATTATTTCAGCCCTACTACACACACACACACACACACACACACACTCTTACCAGGACGCAACGGGCGATCTACAGACCGGTGGGCCTGCCGTGGCGAGCGTGTGTTTGGTGTGGAAGCAGGAGAGTGGGGCTCCGGGGGCAGCTCGGGCTGAGGATAGCCGCTCTGGACCAGCACCTCGGACGCACACAACAAACACACACTGTGCTGGCAAGGCAACACCACTGGCTGCTTCACGATGTCCTTACACACTGGGCACTGGAGTTCCCGCTCCATACTCTTCATGTTAGACTGGATGCAGGAGAGAGAGAGAGAGAGAGAGAGAGTGAGAGATAGAGAGAGTGAGAGAGAGAGAGAGAGAGAGAGTGAGAGATAGAGAGAGTGAGAGAGAGAGAGAGAGAGAGAGAGAGAGAATTTAGACATTTCCAGCTAAATTTTGGCAATAAAATAGAAGCTATAAACATGTAAAAACAATATGGATTAGAATCAATGCATTTTAATTAGAATAAACATAAAGCAATCAAGGACATTATTTCTAATGTATGTCTAGTGCGTTAAATAAAGCTGTGAGTACTGTATATTCTCCTGTCCTTTAGCTGTGCGTTGTCATTTATTGAAAACTCAAGTGACAAGTGTGATGAAGCCAACAGCCATCGGTTCTGTGTTTCATGTGGTAAGAGTAGCCCACAGTGACCATCCAGATGACTGGAACTCATTATCTCATTAAACGCAGAGTGCTGAGCTCAGGGCTGGTCTCCTACACTGGAAGCTGATCCATTCTGGGAGAAAACAGATTAGCTCCACCCCAATTTTTTTCTGAGGTTACTAGAGGTCACTGAATATTTCAGGACTGTTAAGTGATGTTTGAGAAAATAGTTTAGATGAAGGCACTCAAAACCTTCACACTAGTACTAGGCACAGGAATGAAAGAAGTTCCCCTTCACACACATCCATGCACACAAAAAGTCTACACACCCCTGTAAAAATAATGAAACCAAGAAGAAGAAGAGTTTATCATCGCCACACACACATTAAAACACAGTGGAATTCTTTCCTTCACATATCCCAGCTTTGGAAGTTGGGGTCAGGGTGTGTGCAATGATGAGGTGCCTCTGGAGCTGGTGGGGGGGGCTTGCTCAGGGGCCCAAAAGTGGCAGCTTGGCGGTGCTGGGGCTTAAACCCTAACCTTCAGATCAACAACCCAGAGCCTTAACCCCTTGAGCCACCACTGCCCCTGAAAGCAAGGTAGTGGTCATTTTGATTAAATGCTTCTTTATAATTGGTCTCATCAGACACATTTAATCACATGGTATGGAGTGATTTAGTTGAGAGTAATCAGAACTTCTCGGATTTTCCTGCAGCTCCTTTAACCCTGCTGTAGTCTCTTGGCAGCCTCCTTGGTGAATTTATGTCTTGTCTTTTTATACATTTTGGAGGGACGTCCTGTTCTTGGTGATGTTACTGTGGTGCTCCATTTTCTCTATTTGTTGATGACGACCGTTGCAGTGTTCCATGGTATATCTGTCTATGCTTTTCTGTGAAATTCTTTCCTGATCTTTCAACAAAGAAGCTCTTTGTGGACCATGGCTTCAGCAGTCAGATGAAACCAAAACAAAAAGGTGTGAAGAAAACACCACAGGAAGCTACAGCTGATCTTTATTTGAGGTTAATCAGAATCCCTTCTTTGGTGTCAGCGGCATGATAAGTACTTGAGCATGAGATTAAATGTCATGTCTTATTTTTTTCCCCATACTTTTAGATTTCACTTTCACACTGATGGCCATGTTTAATGGAGGTGTGTAGACTTTTTATCTCCATTGTAAGATATTCTAGCTGTATAAATCCATTGATCGTCTCAGAAACTCTCAGACAGAAGGTCTCTAATTCTTCTTGTGAATTTTGCTGAGACACAAACCTCTGTCACAGTCAGATACCTGCATACTTTACATACAGCCCTTAATATTTGACTAAATATGACAATGTGTTATCTTCCAGATCTTCCATACTGTGTAAGATTATCATATTAAATGAATGTTGGGACAGTTAGCTAAAAAAACTAGCACAAAACTAGCAAGGATTTAGGACAAACACAAGAACAGCTCTATAAAATCTTTTACTAAGAGTATAAATATTCCAGACATTTAAATAGAACTTACACGGCCTTTTCTCCGTTTGACTCACTCTACTAACAATTTTTGTGAACAGATTCTTACAAAATAAGCAACTTCACCTTTACGACTTGCGGCTTGTGGCTTACCTGTGCAGTATTTTATGACACTGAAGTTTTTTGGCTGACCTTTAAATGACTCTTCATGGGTGGACAAATTCAACAATCGAGTAACCCTGGACAAGCCATTTCATGTCTGAACTGTTATTTCTTTTACTCATAGTTCAGTATGTGGCTTTAACAACCAGAAAATATGAACGTCTCCTTAATGACTTTCACAAAACAGAAGAGGATTTCATGTAGAATGTAGTTATGTGTACTTGTCTCTGGAAAACTCCAGTCTTCTCTTGTTGTTAAACATGTCCACAGAACATGAATATTATACCAACCAAAGACAAACACTATTTAATCTCGTGTCATAGCCGAAACCATGACCTACAAACCTGCTGGCTTTTTGAGAGTGCAATCACGATCTGGTATGTTTCCATCTTTTTGGTAGAAGATGATCATTAGAATCGTTAGAATAATTAGAATAATCATTAGAATTAGGGATGTAACTAAATTCGAATGCATTATTCTGGTTGATATTGATCTGAATTTTTTTTAGAAAGTTAAACAGAGCATTGAACTGAAACTAGCAAATGTGTGGAGTTTAACAAATGCGTGTTTTTTTATTTCACATGGACGAGTATTTAGTAAACAGGATAAGGACAATGTTCATTAACATGAATTTGATTCTTCTGCACTTCACACTGCTCAATAACAGTAAAACTGATCTAATCTAATCTAGGCTAATCTGATCTAATCTGATTATGAGGATGGTGTGTTTTTGTTCATCATCAGGGTTTTGCTCCAGTAGCATGTCCTAAACACTGGAGCAGTAAATATGAGCAGATATTTTCTCTTCACTTCATCTGAACTGCAATGTAATTAACTACATATCTGCTCGGCTGTGTGCTCTGACATTAAATTAGATCAATCACTTTTTAATGTCCAGACAACCAAAAAGCTCCATCACAGTGGTGTTTTTAATAGCATTATGGTCTTTCTAATGAATTTATAACAGGTCACCTGCTCAGCTCCAGCTAAAAAGGGTTTGGGAATAAAGGAAATGTATAAACTCTGCACACATTTCCGTATCATACATGAAACAAGCTGTTGATGCTACAATTTACACACTTTCCTTATGGTCATTTAGGTTAACAGATTGTAGTTAGATGTAGTTTGATGACCAGCTTATAATCTGTTCATGCTACTAATATTACAAAGAGTGAACAGTTACAAAAAAGGACAGAAGTTTTTAATAGAAGCTGGGCATGGATAATGAGAGACTCATTAAGCTCAAAGCTGCAGTGAGACTGCACTGAACTGGTCACTGCAGAATGGCAGTCATTCCTAGATCCATCCATCCATTTTCTATACCCGCTTTATTCCTAATCAGGGTCACGGGGATCTGCTGGAGCCCACATCAGCACACATTTGGCGAAAGGCAGGGGTACACCCTGGACAGGTCACCAGTCCATCACAGGGCCACATATAGACGAACAACCATACACACTCACAGTCACGGGCTGTGTTTTTGGACTGTGGGAGGAAACTGGAGTACCTGGAGTAAACTCACACAGGCATGGTGAGAACATGAAAAGGACCCAGGACTTTCTTGCTGTGAGGTAACAGTGCTAACCACTAAGCCACCGCGCTGCCCACATTCCTAGATCGATGTATATAATATTAAGTACATATATTAATAACGATAGGTTTCTATAAAACATACGTATATTTAGAAATGAATGTATAGTACTAATGTAGTGAAAGCTACAGTACATAAGGCCATAAACACACAATAGGTTACACAACCCCCTTTGACTATATACAGTTATAGAAAGGAAATGATTTATAATCACACTCTCCTGTGTCACCCTTCTGAGCCTGGTTCCTCTCCTTCCTCATATCATCTCAGGGAGTTTTTCCTCTCCACTCTAGCCTCTGGCTTGCTCATTAGGGATAAATAGAATTTTAAATTTTGTCATTTTTGTTCTGAATTTTTTATATTCCTATAAAGCTGCTTCGAGACAATATCCATTGTTAAAAGCATAATAAAACTAAAACTAAATTAAACTGAATAATCACTATATAGAGCACGGGTATGTAGGTAAGTATAATTCCGCTACCGAAAAATCGTACATTAGCCAAACATTTACTCGTGGTGTTCATTTCTTGAACATTTAACCAGGAAAAAGTCACTTCACATGGTCAAAAAATAGGAAAACAAATCTGAGCGAAACAGTGCTATTTATACAGCAGATCACTGACAATGAGAAACAATACTGCGTCTGCAGACAAACAAGATGATACAGATTTTCTACACAAAATTGCAAACAGTGTGACGATATTAATAGTGACTCCAGTTTTCTGAGCATGAACCAGCATGACTTCTGTAGCAGACCCTGCTACCAAATCATATAAAATGATGTCCCTTATTTAACTGAAAGCAGCTCATCAAACCAGAGACTAGCCACAGGTCCTGAGGCCATACAGGGGAGAGTTTTTAACGTTTTAACGTTTGTCAATTTTTATTATATTGGTTAATATAATGCTATGTTAATATAATTTGAACCATACAGTACACAGTTATTGGAATATAAATCTATATATAAAAGTTATTTATAATCACACTATCCAGATGAAATCGTCTCAAGGGGGTTTTTCCTAGCCATCGTCGCCTTGGCTTGCTTATTCAGAATACATTTCTAAATTTAATATGGACGTACTGAATTTATACATTTCTGTAAAGCTGCTTTGTGATGAAGCCCGTTGTTAAAAGTGCAATACAAATTAAACTGAATTGAAATGTATATAATACACCTCGCTGGTCGAAGAAATGGCTTGTGTAAAAAAGAAAACAGACCGTTTAAAGACAAATGGACAAAGTATGTGTATGGGTTTATTCTTCCCGGGTGTTTGTTGCCATTCAGTCATGTTAGAGGCGTATCTTTTGCTGACTTTTGTAAGCAACCTTTACAAACTGCAGCACTAAAGTCCCTTAAAGGAAACGGTCACATCAATATCTGATGACTGATCAATATCCTGTGATGAAAGATTTCTATCCTGATGGGAGTGGTCTCTTTCTCTCTATGTCCCTAAAGACACGACCCAAGGGCTCACTAGTACTAACATTTCTACTACTATAGTGGCACTGCTTAAATAAATTCATATTTCCAAAAAGACTCCTTATGGGATTCAGTAATAATCTCACTGTCATTCGCCAATGTCATTAAAGCAGGGCTCTGCGTCTCCTCCATCCCTCACACCACACCACACCACACACTCATCCCACAAGCAAATAAAAAAACAGTATTTTTCCTTTCCATGCTTCATGTTTAGTATAATGCTTAAAGAATCGTGTGGTTTAGTTAAAAGCGTCTGGAGAGCTACCGGTTCCTGCATCAGTGAGCACTGCGCTTACCTTCACCTGGTATTTGGGCGCCATGATGGAACGGTGTCCACCCCCCCGTTACCGGAGCTATAAGATCCCGGTGGACACGTACAGCATGGCCGACACGTTATATTAGCGCTATAAGAGCAAAACACATTTACACCCGTTTGTCTTCGCTTAAAGCTGCTATATGCAGGTATGATGGACAAGAAACCCCACCTCTCCTTACGCGTTACATTAAAGTCACCTGTGTCAGGGAAAAGCAGGCGGTTTAAGAAACGAGCACAAATACACGCCGGGTCGTTACCATTTTGTGTGTGTTTCGGGGTGAAGCAGTCCTTAACGGTTTAACTGAAATCTGCACGTCCTTTACACGCTCCGCGGGAGAATGTGGGTTAGTGGGATGTCCGGCGTCGTCAGTGCGCCACTCTAATAGCCTGCTGGGGTTTTTTTCTCCCACGTCCTTCCCCGCCTCTGTGCGACATCCCCGCAACGTGCCGGCATCCCGTTTCCATAGCGACACAGAGATTATCGCCTTGCCTCCCTCCATCGCGCATGCGCCATCTTCTCTGTCGTCTAAAATCAGGCTATAAAAAACGTGGTCAGAGCATCTGCTAGAGCATAGCTATTTAAAACCTACTATATATCCCTACTATATATCCCTACTATATATACTATATATCCCTACTATACTATATATTAATGTTAATGATAACTCTAATATTGATGATGACTTTCTCAAAACATTGGTCACTCTTTATCCAATCTAGTCTGTGTCTTTATATGTGAAGAATTTGAGTCTTGTCAACTGGACTCAACCGAGCAGAATGAAGACATCAGACTGAAGAAGCTGCTCAGATGAGTAGCAGGCCAGTTGAAATGACTCATGTCTGTATATTAACTGTATACTAAAGACACTATAAAAACACTTAAAAGTAGAGAAAGGCAGCATTAGTAGCCGTGGTGATTTGACAGGAGCAAGGAAGGAAGCTGCTGTTGAGAAGATGACACCAGGTGAATGAGTTAAATGTTGAGGTGGGTTTCAGTGACCTCATCTCGAATGCAGCATTAGGGTGGTTTTTGTCCTCTAAAATGTTCCGCAAACACACGCTGGCACATTTTGTGGCCCATTTTATTTGTGTCTTATGAAATCATATTGCTGCTGGTCTGCTCAGGCTTAAGAACCTGCTGTCTTGTAGCTAAAGGCTTATTCATCATACATAGCTGTCACCTCACAGTTGAGCCACCACAGTGGTGGTGAGGAAAAACTCCAGGAGATGATTTGAGGAAGAAACCTTGAGTGGAATCAGGCTCGAAAGAGAACCTCATTTTCATTTGGGTGACACTGGACAGTAAATAATGTCCTTTCTACAACAGTTTATAATCATGAGAAACAGGTCAGTGTTCATGCCACATGCCACTGTGGAACCAGCACTAGGCAGCAGCAATGTTAATAATAAAATGACAAGAAAAAGAGTTCTTGCAAATTATTATTACAATATATAGTTCCTCCAAAAAGGATTTACCTTTGGTGATTTGTGCTCTTTTGGTTTCTCTGCAGAATCTCTCAGTTTATTCACTCACTCTCTCAGTATTCACTCAACATTTTTATTTATCAGTCTAAATTAGGATTAGTATTTAATTTTCTTGACCACTCACACTAAACATCAGTCACTAAAGATCAGATAAGATCAGTCCTGCTGCCACGAAGACCAAGGAACTGCTGATGAGAAGAGAGTGACCAGAAGCAAGTCACTTCTGAAAAAAAAAGCTAACAGAAACGCATGCCTGGAGCTTGTGACAAAAATCTCAGAGCTTTTGGAAAAAGATTTTGAGTCATTTGTTCCAGAAACAAATTTTCAGAGGAGACTAAACACAGCCCAACCATTCCTACCATCGGGCACAGGGGGAGCTTTTCAGCAGGAAGAACTCAAAATCTTGTTGCCATCACAGAGCCAAACACAAGGAAATTCATAAGAACCTGTTCCTGTTCTGAGTCTGAAATTTGCATCTTCAGTGAAAATTTACATCTCAACGGAAAAATGAGGCAAAAACATAAAGCAAAAACTGCAGAGGAATTAAAAAAGATTTTGGAATGGAAGATATCAAAGACTAGCTGTCCACATTCGTCCATTTCATTTGGGAGAGTTGCAGAAAATTAGTGTTGGGGAATGGAAGATTAAAATGGATAAAGTAAATAAACACTAAATTGAGACAAGTAGGAGTAGGAGTGTGTTATGAAGCACACTGAATTCACTTTATTCAATTTTCGCAATCACGTAACCCGGTCCGACTCTGCTGAAAAGCCCGGTACTGTAACATGTGATGACACTTTCACACAGCTGCCTCTTCAGTGACTAATTCTGACACTTTAATCGAGACTTTTGCACAATTCCGACTTGCATGACTAAACCTTACACGCTTGCTTTTGAGAAGACAGGCATGTGTAGTTATCATCATAGCATTGCTTCACTCTCATGACTCCTGCTGAAGGGCGGAGCCCGTCTATAAATTCACAAGCCCACAGTCCTACAGTCTGCATTTCTCCCACACGACTCTGCTGTCCTCTTCTTTTCTTCACACGTCTGCTTGGTAAGGCTGTACTCCCACTATGAGTTAGGAATGGTTTGGGGTATTTGTGTAGAAACTAGCAAGTAAATGTTACTGAGTATTGTTTCTGCTGTGAGCTGTATTTAGCCTTGGCTCTAGTCTTTTCGTTAATTTCACTGAATTCACACATTGATGAAATTACACATATTTGTGACTTTACATTTGAGGAGTTTTGTGATGACTATAAACACTAAACAGTTTTTATTCCACATAACTATTTATTATTAGTCTAATGCAGGTTGTGAATGGGAGTCTTTGTGTGGTTTTATGCTCATTTACCATAAAGTTCAGATATTTCGGATTGAACGGTGCAGAATATAATCTCTATCTCAATCCCTTTTTTTGTTTTTTCTCTCCTTTAATATTTTAATGAGTCTTTTCACCTTCTGTATGTCTCTCTCTTCATATCTCTATGCTCTCTCTATGCTGGTTTCTGGCATCTGATTTCCACTTACTCTTTATCTCATCTACTACTTTGTCCTTTTGTCATTTTTAGGCTCATAAAACAGGTCTCCTGCATCACCTAAAGTTGGCAAGGAAAACCATAGCTTTACTCTTTTTAAAAAAAAAAGAGCCGACAATGTTCTTTATATAAACACTCTGGGGTTTCCATCTTCTCTCCCACAATTTTCCTCCTGCTTGTTTTCCAGAAGTTGAACTCCACACTGTTTTTCCACACAGTCATTCATCAGTTGGAGAACGGTCTTCCTTTTTCTTTCTTGCTTTCTTTCTTTCTTTTTCTTTCTTTTCTGATGATGATGATATATGTGTATTTGTGTGTATCTGAATGTGTGTAGGTTGGACTGTATGTTATTACCAGTGGAACGAGGTTTCCAGAAACTAAGGCTAATTAATGGCTAGAAAACTCCAGAGTATCTGTATATACTGGGTGTGTTATGCAGTTATACTAAGTTTTGTGCTCTCTCTCTCTTTCTCTCTCTTCCTCTCTTTCTCTTTCTCTCTCTCTTGCTCTCTCTCTCACACACACACACACATTCACAGAGAACCACCGCAGCCATGCCGTCGGACCTTGAAAAAGCAATGGAGTCCCTGATTCTGGTGTTCCACCGCTACGCATCCAAAGAGGGGAACACCAACACTCTGAGCCGGCGTGAGCTCAGGGAGCTGATGGAAAACGAGCTCACCAACTTCCTCAAGGTAAAGAGCATCTCTCAGCCATGAATATACCAAATTAAGACTATATTTAGTATTATGACTGTGTGAGACATAGCTTTTTTTTAAGTTCCTCCAAGATTATCCTGTGAAATTCCATGTCAGACTTCTGCACTGTTCCTTACATTAATACTTACATACATTAAAGTTCTTCTCATACGTTCACCTAGCACTCTGACCCCTTTCTTACAGTCTCAAAAAGACCCTGGGACCGTGGACAAGATCATGAGGGACCTGGACACGAACCGAGACGGAGAAGTGAGCTTTGAGGAGTTTGTGTCTTTAGTGGTTGGTCTGTCCATCGCCTGTGAGCAGTGTTATCAGTTACACTTGAAGAAGACCGGAGCCCGGAAATGAACAGAAGAGCAACAAGGAGTTTTTACACTTTTGTGTTGTCATAATGTTGTTGTACTTTAATTACAGATTGCCTTTAAAACTGGAAAAGAACATTGTATTGTGTGAATGTGTTAATAAAAGAGAGAGAGAGAGAGAAATGGAGAAAGTGAGGAGATTGGATGATACATTGACAAACCTGTTTGCCGTTATCTCTCAATGCACAGGCTTAGAGGTCAAAGTCCAGTGGGAAAGTGGGCATGGCATTTATGATATTCTACACTTTGCCCTGCATACTTTACTTTATAGCTTCCAACACCTTTTCAGTGATTTCGAGGTCTGTGGGATTCCAGTCCCAATCATTCGTTTGTACGTCCTTAAGATGTGCAGGTTTCTATATTTTGGAAACTGATTTTATGACTTAATTACAAACTAAAGTCGTAGATTAGGGAAAGAAAAGGCCGTGCCTGTGCTGCCGCTGTACTGGAGTTAAACCTGGTCCTCACACCCCTGTGCAGACTCTTTAGAATGTTCTAGACTCTACAGGTCACATGACACTACAGATTTTAGGTCAGTGCTGTAGACGCAGTGGTGCCGAAATTATTACAAGTGACTGGAAAACCACTGATTAGTCACTGTTTATTTTGAGGATAAGTGTTAACAAATGTGAACATGTGATTGAGGGATTTTTTTTTTCAATACATGTCTTGTTTTTTCCATAACTTTGTTTTGAGATTTTTTTATGCTTCCCTCCCGGCTCAGCACATTGCGGCCAGGCACTGTTATTGGTTTCCATGCAAACACGCGGTTGCTCAGTGACCAGTCATTGTTGTAGGGCGGAGGCCAGGGACAACTACATAGTTTCCCCTTTCACCCCTTCCTGAGGGTAAAGGCAGAGGTTTTTAATGATGATGAATATTTTTGATGGAATACAGATGCTTTTCTTAGGGTATAAGTCCCACTTTAAGGCACAACTGATATGTTTAGATATGTTAGCATAACCCACTACCTTCTGAACACACTTCCATCTGATTTTTAGGTTCAACAAATCTTCATATTATTACATAGCACAATGTGTACTCCAAATACATGCACTGAAGGCTGACTGGAGTTTCTGAACTGTCTGAACTGGTGTGCTCCTGGTTCCTGTCTCTCTGTGGGATAAGTGGTACAGCATATTGATAGATAGAAATTAACTTTCATCTTAAATGGAAAGAATACAGACCCAGCTCTGTTTAATAAATAGCTTTACTAATAATAGTAGAGAAAAACCCATGTAGTCTATATGTGTGTCGAGACTGGCCCTGTGACACGCTATAATATTATATCTCATAAATATAATGCCTCATTGATTATAGAAGCTAAAGATTGCGTAATTTAAAGGAATTATTACGATTAGGTTACTAACCTGGCTGTTTTATATTTGAGTGGATCATTAACACGCTACAGACTGCAGTGTTAGACAGTTTGTTGCTGTCGTGTCTCAGCACTCAGTTTCAGAGGTTTTCCAAACTACTGTAGGTGTTTATGAAGTATATATGAAGTATATTATTATATTTCACAAGACAGAACTTTCAGTGAGTTTCAGTGTGACTAGACTTCTGCTATCTCTAAAACACCGTTTATTGAGCACAGTGAATGATTAATCTTTCCTTGTAGCTGAACTGAGTCAGAGTTATGTGCCATGGAAAGCAGAGAGACAGGAGAGCAGGGATTTCTTCCTTATTTTCTCAAACACTGTAATTCAGTCTCGAAGATTTATCCACAAGATGGCATGATCGTCCAACTCAGGACCTTGTTTTCGGGGGTTTATGATGCCAAGCCCTTACGATTCCAAACCTGCAGGATTTCCTAGTCTTTAAAAGTCAATAGACCGAAGGTGAAGAACCAAATGTTACTCATAATGAAAAACAGGACTGAATGTGACGCATGTCTAGAAATTTAGAAGAAAAAATATATAATTACTGAAGAAAGAATGTCTATATGATGATCTGTGGACCTCATATTTTTAAAATATCCTTACATATACGCTTATAGCATTTGGCAGACACTCGTATCCAGAGCAACTCCCATTTTTATCTCAGTCATCTTTAGACAACAGAGGGTTAAGGGCCTTGCTCAAGGGTAGCAGCAGCGGTGGTAGCTTAGTGTACCTGGGATTTGAACTCACAATCTTCCAAAATCAGTAGTCCAATACCACTAAGCTGCCACACCCCCAAAGTTTATCGAAAGCGATTTACAAATAAATAAATACAAGAAGAGTATTTTACGTAGCGCTACCATAAATAATTCTAGAGGATCAGAGTGCACAGAGTGGAGGTATAAGAGCTAGACTCAGTGGATTTTTTTAGGGGTTACTTAAGCATTCAGAACCACTTTCCTGTAATGAATCCACACACTCGATGTGTCAAAAGCATCAGCATGCACTGTAGCAAAACCTTGGGGCAGTTTCAGACTACCATTACACTCTCACTGCACAAACCTGAGAGAACTGCAGGAGAAATGCACAACAGCATTGCCTTTAAAACAGTAACTTCTGCAATATCAGTACATTCCAGTTATCAAAGATTATAACCAACTGTTCTAGAATATGGTTAAAAAAAATGATAAATATTACTACACTGTGGTCAGCACGGTGTCTTAGTGGTCAGCACTGTTACCTCACAGCAAGAAGGTCCTGGGTTCGTATCCAGGGTTTGAACAGGCAGGGGCCTTTCTGTGTGGAGTTTGCATGTTCTCCCCGTGCCTGTGTCTACAGTCCAAAAACATGTACATTAGGTTGACTGGTAATTCTAAATTGCCCAGAGGAGTGAGTGTGATGAACAACTTCAAGTTCTGGTAAAACATGCATTTTAACAATACTGAACACATACAGTATAAGAAGAACTGTATACAAAAAAGGACTACTGCAGGATTATTTGTTCCGATCAGTACAGTATAATGGTGCCACACAACAAAACACGCATGAACATGAACAATTGTTCTAAGATCATACAGTAAAAATGTCTTACACTGCAAGCTCGTTCTTCAGCTTTTGAGGTTTTGGTGATAGCTTCAATCTAAGTTCATCATTACTTGCTGAATGAAGGTAAATGTGTTTTTCATGCACATGGTGGAGTGCACAGGTAAAGCCAAACAAGAGGCACATTGCCTGAGGCAAGCTGGTGAGTTCATGTCCCTGACAAGGCTGCCCTCTGATCAGGGTTATTTAATTAATTGTAAGCCCCTAATATTCAGAAATGATGCTGTTCAATCAGCCATGCAGTACTGCAACTTCACACTGCTTCTGAACAGTATATACACTATATTGCCAAAATTATTCGCTCACCCATCCAAATAATCAGAATCAGGTGTTCCAATCACTGCCATGGCCACAGGTGTATAAAATCAAGCACCTAGGCATGCAGACTGTTTTTACAAACATTTGTGAAAGAATGGTGGTTGCCAGGAGAACGGTACTTGTCTGACTGCATTGTGCCAAGTGTAAAGTTTGGTGGAGGGGGGATTATGGTGTGGGGTTGTTTTCAGGAGCTGGGCTTGGCCCCTTAGTTCCAGTGAAAGGAACTCTGAATGCTTCAGCATACCAAGACATTTTGGACAATTCCATGCTCCCAACTTTGTGGGAACAGTTTGGAGCTGGCCCCTTCCTCTTCCAACATGACTGTGCACCAGTGCACAAAGCAAGGTCCATAAAGACATGGATGACAGAGTCTGGTGTGGATGAACTTGACTGACCTGCACAGAGTCCTGACCTCAACCCCATAGAACACCTTTGGGATGAATTAGAGCGGAGACTGTGAGCCAGGCCTTCTCGTCCAACATCAGTGTGTGACCTCACAAATGCGCTTCTGGAAGAATGGTCAAAAATTCCCATAAACACACTCCTAAACCTTGTGGACAGCCTTCCCAGAAGAGTTGAAGCTGTTATAGCTGCAAAGGGTGGACCAACGTCATATTGAACCTGCTCTTAGATTTTGTGCTGTGAGTTATATTGCTGTGGGACGGACAATCAGTAGTTACCTCATCATTTAAATTTTGCTTTGACCCCCTGTGATTATCTAGATTTTGTATATCCCTTTCATCTTCCACAACCTGCTTGCTCAGTCATCTAAACTTAAACATACATCCACTGGTGCAGAATCCAGACCAAATGCAGGGATAAGATGAAAACAGGGATTTTATTAATAAATGACAAAAACATTTTTTTCCACGTTTATCACCGTAACTGTGACATCGAGTCGAACCAGCCGGCGGATTTTTGTTCTGTAATTACCCATTCTGAATTTCAGACTGTTCTTCCATCTCTCACAGCAAGATGATGAGCCTTGTTCTTTAAAACAGGAGTGTGTTCTGCTACCAAGACAATTACCACAACTCCTTACTTGTTGGGTCCTTTGTGTCAGACGTTGTCATCTGCTCTTGTTCACCCTGACCATCATGGGCTACTGTATCACAAACATCACTGGTGATACTGACAGTGATTTCAGGCTTGAAATTCTTCCAAGTATGCTCTCACTGTGTGTGTTTTACTTTTTGTGTGCAATGAATGTAGAATATACACTACTCTGAAAATGACAGTCTTTATATGGACAATCAACTTTACTTTTAAGTGTGTATTCCGCAGATGTGCAAAGTATTCAGTTTCAGAGCAGGGCTCAAGAGACTCACATGACAAACAGCAAAACTTAATTAGCGAGTGTATTGTTTACAGTTGATCCATGGTTGTGGTGTGAAAGTGGGATAAATGAGTATGGAGTGCACTGAGGGACATGAATGTATCCAGGCATTCCTGATGGAGGCGGGGAAAGGGCTCAGTTCTTGAATATGTTCCATGTTTTAGCTTATAATGAAAAGCTGTCCTCTTTTCTCACAGATAGCAGGACAGTACAAAAGGTGTCTGAACAAAAAATAGTAGGGTAATAACATTAACATTAAAACTGGGCGTTGATTTTTTTTCTGAAGTAGAGCAGTTTATTGACTCTAGGGCACATTAGCTTTAGGGCCAAAAAGGTTTAATAAAAAAAAATCTGAATTCTAGTGCTATAATTGATAATTATATAATTAATAATTGATAGCAGCTAAATGCTGTGAAAACTAATAATAATGTTATTTTCAAAAGTTCCAATGCACTGCAGCCAACCTCAAATTTACACTTTCCCATTTTCTACCTGGAAATGTTTCTACAGTGTTAAATAATTCGTTGAGCATAGAAAACTCAACTCAACAGTCTGTGAGAGAAAATGGCGTCCTCTTAACTGCATACCATAATCCGCACCTGGCAAAAACAGAAGAATGTGAACAGCGTGTTTTCAGACAGAAAATCTAAATGTCCCAGGAGAATGTGAATTGCAGAAAATACCAAATATTCATACTCTATGAAAATAAGGAAAAAAGTGCAAATTTATCAGTATCCTTCAGCAAACGAGCCCAGGCTAGTTTTCAAAACTTACGAAAACAAGTATGCCTAGTAATTGACTCATATACTGTTTAAGTAATGCAATAAAACTCCTTTTTCATACAGAAACAACTTTTGGGTTAACAGTGTACTGAACTACGATGGCAAAAAGAGTTTGATCCATAAAATGCTTCTGGTCAAAATGCAATTAATTTGTATGGCACTTCTAACAGCAGCCTTGTATTCCAGGACTATGTTATAAACCCCTAATCCAAATATTCAATATATTGTGTTTACAAAAAAGGACACACATTAAATATAATGTGTTTGAATTGAACTATGAGATTCATTTTTCTTGATGCTCCACGTTTGCCTGTCAGCTTACTGTTCAACCTGACAAAGGAACCTGGGAATTCCACCCCCAAGTCTTTGCACACAAGTTGGAAACAAGAATGAGACAAGCCTATCAGATTGTGGCAGCAAACAGCCAGAAGTCTGCAGTCAAAGGCAAGAAACACCCGTAAGAGCAACAGCCGTAAGAGGCGCCATCCTTCAACCAGATGACCGAGTGCTTGTTAGGAATCTGTCCAGGGAAATTGTGCACTCATTGGGAGAAGGAAGTAGAACGCCTTGTGGAACGCCTTAGAGCTGGCCCAGTGTACAAGGTCCAACCAGAGACAGGCAGTAAAGCTTTCCGTGTACTTCACCACAACCTCTTGTTAAAATATATCAATTAAATTATATTGATTAAATTGAGTAATCAATTAAATTGGCACAAATTAAATTGGCAAATAAAATTAAATAAATTAAAAAATTCCATTGCTAGACTCCATGTAATACAGATATATATGTGTGTGTACAAAATCTGACACAATCCAGAAAATATGCATACCCAACCAAAAGGGCTGAGACTACAGAATATCCCCTGCAGAAAAAACTCACATACCCACACATGTGCACACACACATACACACACACACACACACACACAAACACACACAAACACACACTAGGTACACACACTCACATAGAAACCCATTACAACATAAATGATGTTAATGCTGGGAAATTACTGTATTTTGTCTTTTTTTATTTATTTAACACAGTTAAATCTGTGGTAGAGAGAGATGAAGTTTAAACTAGCTTGACACAATTCCATCATTTTAAACATACCTCAAGGTCTCTTCCTGTTTTTTCCGTCCAGGATCCTGGGTCAGTGAAGGTTGTGTCTGACATTCCTATGAATAATATATACATGAAAATACATGATGTGTAATTAAATGATCAGTTCTGTATCCTGAGAACGAGAATCTTCCTCTTAGCTACAAACAAAACCTGTTATCAATGGGTATTTTGTTAATATCAAGATTATAAAAAGAAACTCAGACAGTGGTCAGCTTCATCCGCCTGCATGCTCCAAGCTGGAAATAGCATGCCATCCTTGGACCTCATATTTTCCTAATACTATTGTGACTAAATAATATGCAGGCACAAAAAAACATCCTTTTGTGGCTGTTCTCAATAGAGCTCTTTCTCAGTTGATGAGTACATGATAGCAAAAAAAGGAACTTACAGGCAAACAATGCACTGGGTCCACATTTCTGTCTTTCCAGGTGGGAACAGCAGAGAGGTCCACAATCTGAACATTTTTTCCCTTATGAAAAGAACATTATAAGTTATTAAAAATGCACACATCAAAATAAATTCTTTTTAAAGAAGATAGAAGATTATAAAGTACAAGCCTTCGTGAAGCTTCTTCCACAATCTTGAGCAGGCATTTCTGACCCGAAATGAATCGCAGAACAATTACATCCCTGTGAAAGCTGCCATAACATTATGCATTATCTAGGAATTAGTTTTTTTGTGCAGTAAATTAAGACACTAAACATACTCACGTTAGATTCCATACACTGGCTGAAACCCAGGCTCCAGAAGTCTTTTCGTGTGAGGCAAAAATGGCCTTGCTTTATGATCAGTTCTTCTGATGGTTGATTTTTGTCTAACACATACTTTAACTAAAAATAAAGAATGTTTTACAGATTGAGTAATGGTTATCATTTACATATGCAAAGTGTCATTAAATAAACACAATACTTACTAGTTCATCTTGAATAGGGCCAAGGTCCTTCTCCACACCTTGCACCTGAACAAGCATATGGATGCTCTATCTGCCATTTGAATGTTGAGTAGTGGTCTTGGAGAAACATCCGCTCAGTTGGTCCGTCTGATGATACACAAATACATGGACTATACGCACAGAACGTTCTTTAGAACTTCCACATATAGATAAGCCATCTCAAAAACTTCCAGTGGAAACTTGATGTTGTGGTATATAGACTCTTGAGAAACCTCTCCTGCCTCGTTCTTGCCAGAAACTGAGATACAAATTAATTGCAATCACTGTAAATAATGATAGCGGCATTATCTTGCAGCTGCATGTTATATAACGTGTCATTTTATATGCTGAAACTGGTAAACCCTAGGAGATTAGCTAGACACATAATTATACATTTAAATCCTGACACTAAACACTATTGTAACTGTTTAGGCTAACATTAGCTAGCTAGGGATGTTATCTCCTAAACAACAGTGTAATGGTATTCTTGATAATCGCTAACTTACCTTTATTGTCATGAACACGTTTTAAACACTTATAATATTTTAAAGTAAGGCGACCAGACATGCCACTTCCTGGGGACACGTTCTGCCCAGGATTTCTAAATTGCCTAAAATAACCAGGTATTGGCTGTTTGAGCTGTGCAGATTGATCGTGGTATGACATCTAAGTACCGTGAGAGCTATAGACAGCAGAGCAGACGTCTCACGGTACTTTGACGTCATACAAAGTGCAAACAAGCAACAATCTCTTAAATGAAAAAGTCACAAATGGTGGAAGCAACCCCAAGTCCCACCAGCATCAAGAGAAATACCTGGAGGAAGTGTACAGACAGGAGAAGGAACGAATAAAAGTAAAACTTTCAGGGGAGCCAGATGCTGTCATCTTTGATGAAACTCCAGATGTGGAGGGAAGATGTGTATTAAACATATTGATAGCACCACTAAAAAAAGATGAGCCTGGAAGAATACGTGCACATCTAGTGAATACAGTCTTCTTGGATCACTCAACTGTTTGGATGGCTGTTGTCGAAAAGTAAAACTCTCCAAGAGTATGACACGAAACTCTCCAAGAGTACGACATTGCCAATGAAGGTGTCATTGTCTTTGATACATGCTGCAGAGACTGAGAACCAGGCCAAAACTGGGACGTCTGCCTTTACCTGCACATGAATGTAATATGGAGTTGTCCTGCAGCTATAACAGCTTCAACTCTTCTGGGAAGGCTTTCCACAAGGTTTAGGAGTGTGTTTATGGGAATTTTTGACCATTCCTCTAGAAGCACATTTGTGAGGTCAGGCACTGATGTTGGACGAGAAGGTCTGGCTCTCAGTCTCTGCACTAATTCATCCCAAAGGTGTTCTATGGGGTTGAGGTCAGGACTCTGTGCAGGTCAGTCAAGTTCTTCCACACCAAACTCACTCATCCATGTCTTTATGGACCTTGCTTTGGTCACTGGTGTGCAGTCATGTTGGAAGAGGAAGGGGTCATCCCCAAACTGTTCCTACAAAGTTGTCCAAAATGTCTTGGTATGAAGCTGAAGCATTAAGAGTTCCTTTCACTGGAACTAAAGGGCCGAGTCCAACCCCTGAAAAACAACACCTGAACTCAGTGATTTGGAGGGGTGTCCCAATACCTTTGGCACTATAGTGTATATTAGATTCTGCATTCTGTCTGTTTATAGTGTGAGTTTATGATGAAGTTTTGGTTATGGAGCAGATTGTAAATGAGTATTGGATTTACACACAGTGTGTACAGTACATTACTACACCTGTTAATGTTTACAAAGGGCAGGTGGAAAAATTGCCCTAAGGTCATTTGTTCATTTAAACTGTTTTAGAATGAACTAAAACACCAAAATATACCAACTTTATACATTTTGTTTTGTTATTTGTAATTATTGTGCAAGTAGCATAATACCTAATATGGTAAATGTGATATCCTCATTATAAATAAAAATCGCAAATTTGTCACAAATTTCTGGAAATTTCCACCACAAAATCGGTCATTTTGCTCGCAAAAATGATCACATAAATAAAATCGTGAACTCGTGGAGGGACTGATTCAGGGACGAGGAGACCCTACCGATTCACCGAGTCGGATTTCCCAGTTGACGTCTTATTACGAGTAGGAAGTCGAATGCAGCGTTATAGCTCAGCTCGTCCTGCACGCGCGCTCCAGTCACGGCGGCGCGCCGGTTGAACATGGCGGACGTCGAGGGAGACGAGATTCGCGACGCTCCTACGTGCCCGGTAACGTTGCCCGCGGCGTCTCGGAATGGCTCCGGGGGTCAGACGGCGACAGCGGGACCACGCATCGTCCGGATTATTAAGTCGGAGTCGGGCTACGGCTTTAACGTCCGCGGTCAGGTCAGCGAAGGCGGGCAGCTGCGCAGCATTAACGGCGAGCTGTACGCACCTCTGCAGCACGTCAGCGCCGTGTTACCCGGCGGGGCGGCGGACCGAGCCGGGATATTAAAAGGAGACCGAATCCTGGAAGTGTACGTGAAATTTCATTCGGTATTTAACTCGATCATGGCTCGAGCACACGGTCCCTCGAGACGTTAGCATTCTGTCACTGTTCTCCAGATCCGAACACACTGACCTGACACACATTCCTTAGCTCAGTTAGCTCTGGAAAACTGGACCGCTCTTCTCATTAAACACACAGAGCTTCTTAAATCTTTCACTTCAGCCTGATGGTCAGTTTTAGGAAGAGATTTTAATCAGAGCTTTAAAACAGGATGAAATGATCTGTAGTGATGATGATGATGATAAACATGGCTAATAGCTGTTCAAGTCTCATGGAGCAGCCTAAATAAACAAACTAGGATCTTAATATAAATCTCTCTATCTAAACAAAGTAGTTTAATATAAATAAATAGAAATTGAATATAAATCTCTGTCTAGTATTTCAGAAGTGATCAGATTTATTTACATGATCTGTTTATCCAACAGGTTTCATCAAACATTTGGCCCCACAAGCAGCTTCCCACTTTATTGTAGAAATATTTATGTACTTTTAAAGTGATTACAAAGTGATTATATTTTAGTTGCTTCCGAACCATCAAGAAACAAACCCAACCCCAAAACATCGTACCCATATGGTCAGGTCTCATCACATGTAGAGGATTTGATCGAATCCCCTGGCCTACAGGTCTGATGTGAACAGGTTGTTTTTTACACACTTTGTAACTCGGCTTTGCGGTTTGTTAATATTTCCTCTTTGTGATATTCATTTCCTCTTCATATGAGACTCACATCTGCACCCGCTTCACTCGAACCGAAACGCAGAGACTTCACCTTCTATTCCCAGTACTCGTGTCTGAATAGGTGTAAAATCAAATAAATGTCTTTCAGTTCATCGTCACGGTTTTGTTCTGTTTTTGTTCTTGAATCTTGATCGACTTCCATAAGAGCGGTTCGAGATTCATCACATGGCATTATCTAAACAAATCTGTCTCATTTATTTAGCGAAATATGGAGAACAGTGATGGCATCCTTGTACAGAGAGCCCTGTACTTTCTCTTACTGTTGGAAGAACACTATAATATTAGTATTATTAAGTCGGTAAGACACAAAATAAAACAAAGGAAATGTGTGTGTAGGAAGATCGGCAAAAAAAAACAGTACAAGCCTATGCTGATTTGCAGCCAAGCAACGACTGTAGAGCATGACCTAAATATCACTCGTGTCTGGTACACAGATTTATCATCGTTTCTGTGTTGTGCATCTTATAATATACAAGATCATTTTATTTGATATGTTTTATATATTCTGACTGGCTTCTGTTTATTATGTATATGACGAGTCACGACGCAGACCTTACCTCACAAAAAAGAAACCATATAAAAATTCGATTGGGTTTTCAGAATATTATGAACAAACATCAAATTGTGAATGAAGAAGAGTTATGTCAAAATAATACTTAATATAAATACTAATATTGTTAACAAAAAGTACTACATTTTCACCATACCTTAGAAATATATATTTAAATAAATGTATAAATTCGACCAAAATAATGAATTAATGAACTATGTACCGCTGGGACTGGATTACTAGCTAATGAGCAGCAGCATGGAGAATTCGAGCTCCAAAGTCGACTAAAATGCCCGATTTCAGCTTGGTGTTAGAAAGCTACTGAAGAGAACCGTGATCTATCAGAGTTGTGTAACCGTATGACGTATCGGTCATTGCAATCTGGATCTATCGGGCTCTCCAGGAAAGATCACATGACCAGCACCTTTCACCTCTGTGTGGATCGGGGCTTCTGCTGTTCAAAGTGTGCCACTGTTCATTTATCAATAACACAATGTTCATTTTTACATGTTTTCACCACGCACCTCATCTGTTGGTGAAATACTGCATTGTTCACTTGTCTAAGATTAACTTTGCTCCCTTTACAGTAAGTGTTATGCCCAGTGCTGATGAGGGACATGTGGCAAGAGCAGCGTAGGGGTTGTCGATGGTGCACTGATTACACGTCCACCTCAAACGTCACAGAGCGTCTATCAGTACACTTACACTGACGAAGCAGATAAGATTAGAACTTCAGGACGTTACACTTATCAAGGCTTAAGTCGTGTGTGTGTGTGTGTGTGTGCGCGCACTATCATGAACGATCACATTCAGAACCAGCTCTCTTGATGGTTCTGTTTAATGAAGTGTTTTTGCTGACTTCAGTGCAGCCGTGTGATAGAGCTGGTGTTTAGGAGACACAATGTGGTCACCTTTATTTATTTATTCACTCTTTCTACATTTTATTCTAATTTATTTATTTCTGCTTTATTTAACCGGTGTAGCCACGATGAGATCAAATCTCTTCAGGCTTGCACTGGCCGGGAAGTGAGCACAGTAGTTACCGCTAACAACGTTCAGGAAACAGGACATAACAAGAGTCGCACTCGAAACAGCACTTCATATTCTGAAAGAGTTCGAGATATCTGCTTCTGGTCAGGTCGCTTATTTTGGAAATTATTATTGTAGAGGACTTTCTAATTTCGGCTTGTCATACCTGTGAAATACCTGTGTCTTTAATTCTGTTTAATTCTATACCCACTGAATGTTAAGAGTGTTTGGTCACTGCAGGTTGTGATGTAATAATCTGTGATTTGGTTGAATTAAATGCTTATTATAGCTTCAGTGGTTCATACTGACATCATTTTCAACTTCTGTGTGTTCGAGCTAAAAAGGACAGCAGAGTGACCGCAGACACCTCACCTAGGGTTTTTTTTTTTTTTTTAAGGAGCAGGCTAGCTAGCTGACTGTGGTCAGTGATGTAGTGTATAAGAAGTGTTCTTTGTTCATTGTTGATGCTGCGAGCAGCCATGTTGATTTTTTTCTTTTACATCACTTGCTGTACTTGGAGATGAGGACGATCCGCACTCCACTTTTCCCCGACTGGATTTCCTGATGGCAGGAAAAGGCAGTTCCAGGTCGAGGAGGGAAACCATCCCGTCTCCTCCTTTCCTGTGACTGTAGACGGAATCCAGTAGTCACTTTTAGTTACATAAGCGTTTGCTATTATTAGAGCGGCTGATGTTTATCTCTTATAAATGTCATGTTGCTGTTGCTTTATTTGCTGCAGAAGAAAAGAAGTCTTTATTATTGGTCTCAGTGAAATTATTTCTCTGGATATTCCAGCTTGCCAGAGAGTGCTGCAGGAGCCTGGAGCGGAGAGGGTTAAGGGCCTCTATTCGAGGGCCCGATAGTGGCACAGTGGTGGTGCTGAGGCTTGAACTCCTGACCTTCTGATCAGCAATCTAGAGCCACTGAGCTTTTAGGTTCTGCACAAGTTCAGGAAGTAGAGAGTGGATAGTAAAACTGGTGTAAAGGAAATGAATATGAGCTTCTTTAATTCATGTTAATCTCTATAGATTGATTAGAATAGTTTCATTTCTGGGAGGTTTTGTGTCATCTGGAGATTTCATCCCATCGGCTGCTCTCTTGACTCGTGATCTTGTAGTTTGTTTCATCCTGTGATCATCCTGTTTGTAGTTGTAAAAGTGCTGTAATAGACACTGTGGGGGGAAAAACAGGAACAGAAACTCTTCTGTCTCATGATACTGTCAGTTTTGTATTTTTTTTTTTTTTGCCACCTCTTATTTTACTTGAGCATCTCACAAGCCAGACATCACAGCTCCTCATACACAGCATGCTTCTTTAACTTCCTGCTGTTAAACTGTGCAATCAGACTGCTCTGGACCTCATTCTGAATGATACTGAGACCTGCTTTTCTTTTCTTTTGATAACACACAGTAATCCCGTTGTATTTCCACTATCCCAAACAAACCGTACTGGGGATAAAAACCAACAAAATGTGAAAAATAAGCTTGTCTCTCCGTTGCTGTTGACGAACGCCGGCTTGGTGCAGTTTGTTTTTCAGACACGTTCACATTGTGTAGTTTTTGTCTCACTTCTCGTCTCACTTTCTCCATGGCTCTGTTTCTCTGAATTAGTAATGGTGGAAAGTGAGCACTAAACTGAGTGTGCAGACAAAACAAAGCTTCAAGCCAGCTTCAAGTGTAACTCTATTGATATTGTGATGCATTACATCACCATGCACGTTTTTCAGATATTGTGGGTGTCATGATATATTTTTTTGTTTGTTTACTTAAATTACAATCTCAGAAGCAGTTTACCGCTGTTTACTGTATTTAATTGTACAAATTCCCCAGTTTGTTTTTCTGGCAGTTTGTATAGAGGGATGGATGATGTATTTATTTTAAATCTGAATGGATAGATGGATGGATGATGCATTTATTTTAAATGTGGATGGATGGATGGATGGGTGGATGGATGATACATTTATTTTAAATCTGGATGGATGGATGGGTGGATGGAGGGATGGATGGTGTCCCATACCTTTGTCACTGGTAGCCATTATCAATGATTTTAAGTGCTGTGTGTTATGAGCCACTTTAAACAAATTAACTTACAAAATGGAAATGTTTCCAATAAGATCCTGCATTAGAACAGCGCACCATCTAAACACTCATGTACAGCTCACTTTAGACTATTTTACTACAGCACATTTCACACACACACTTTGACTTCACTCGATACTAAGATTTATTTTACCTTATCAACATATCATTGTGTTCACATGCCAAATATTCTTCTCCTACACCTCTCCCCCCATATTTTGTCCATTATTATATATTTTATTTTACCTTGTACAGCCTCCCACTTGATTGTACAGGAGACTGAACCTTTTTCCTTGTTGTTACATGTTTGTATTTTACTTTACTTTAAATTCCATTTTAAATATTTTTTTTTGGAATCTTATTAATTTCTTTTATTCATGGACAGTTGTACTGTGTAGGATTGATGAATCTGATAGAGAATAGAATTTGAATTTGTACACACACACACACACACACAACCTAAGGGTCAAACTGGTGTCTTCCTTCACAGCAGCCTACACTGATTTTCTGATTTTTCTTTTTCTCGCTCTCGGTCTCTTTGTAGGAATGGCGTGAGTGTGGAAGGCGCTACACATAAGCAAGTAGTAGATCTGATTCGGACAGGAGAGAAAGAGCTGGTGCTCGCTGTTCTGTCTGTTCCACCACAAGAAGTAGACGGTCTGGACTCTGGAGAGGACGGCTCAGCTCCCCTGAATTATGACTACACTGACAAGCAAGCTGTGCCCATCTCCATCCCCACCTACAAGCACGTGGAGCAGCATGGAGAGAGATTTGTTGTAAGATCCCCATTCATGTGCACCATACAGAATACAGTACTCTCTTGTTTTCACACACACATGGATATTAATGGGATGTATTCTGTATATACACTTACTGTCCACTTGAATAGGAACATCTGCTTAATTATCTAACCATTCAATCAGGTAGCAGCAGCACAGTGCATCAAATCATGTAGCTGTAGGTCAAGAGCTTCGTTTACTGTCCACATCAAACATCAGAATCAAGTCAAAAGTCTGATCTCTGTGACTTGACTCATGGCATGGTGGTTAGTCCCAGACCGGCTGGTTTGAGTATTTCGGAAACCGATGCTCTCTTAGGATTTTCACACACAACAGTCTTGAGTTTTCACAGAATGATACGAAAGTAAAAAACCTCCTGTGAGCAAAGGCTCTGCATACTGAAACCCCTTGTTGAGGAAGATAAAGAATGTGGTGAGCAGCAAAGCATCTCAGAACAGGCCTTGAGGTGAATGAGCTACAGCTGCAGAAGACCACATCAGGTTCCTCTTCTGTCAGCTAAGAACAGGAACCTGAGGCTGTCATGAGCGCAGACTCGCTCAGACTGTGCAGGTGAACATTATGGGTGAACAGTCTTTATCTGCCCAGGTTCCTTACACTTGCTTAGTGAATTAATGTTTGAGGGTGTTTTTATTCACAGCTCTCTTAAGATCCCACCACAACATCTCACTGGAGCTGAGGTTTAGGACCCGATTCGGCCGTTTCAACACCTTCATTTTTTATTTTTTTTTTAATCCATGTTGATTCTGACCCTAGACAGATGACCTCAGATTTCTCAGAAGAATATATTGCTATGAAGTGGAGTTCATGGTTATTTCAGTGCCTGCAAGTTTCCCAGGGTTTATGGCTGCAAAACAACCACAAGTCATCACCCTTCCACCACCGTGGCTCTCAGCTGGTTTGAGGTGTTTGGGTGCAAACATTTTTTTTTTTTTTCAGGTTTAAAAGTCATGCTGCCGTTTTTATTTTGGAATGAACAGACTCTTTTTCTAGCCACTTATCCATAAAAGCCATGCTCGCTCAGTCTTTTTCTGATTGTGTGGTCAGGAACATGGACTTTTAAGAGGCCTTTCTTGGGTTGTTCTTTACGACTCGGAGAATTTAATGGTCTGACCTTGGACTGCATTTGCTCCTGAGATGATTGGCATCTGTCCTGAGGGCTTTATTTATTTATAAACAATCCTTCTGAAGCACTCAGGTGTGAGCTTCAGGACACCACCAAAGGTTTTTCTAGAGGAACTCGCACTTCTTGATGCACTAATCTTAAGCATTTCATTAGTAACCTTGCTGCTGATAAAGAGGCCATGTATTGTTATTTTTTGTTTGTTGTTATTTATGATTGACACATTGTTCTGTGTATTCAGTATTCAGCATAGAACATGTTGTAGAGGCAGAAAAAGTGCAGTAATGCATCATGGATGATCGCATTCACTTTTACTTTGATCAGTGATTCACTCAAACTAAAATACTGTAGGTCTCTGTCCGGCTGACTGACCTCTTCCACATAGGTGTCCGACACATGAGCTGGAGGCGCACAGACATACACACACACACACACACACACACACACACACACAATTATATCTCTTAATACCAGATCTCTTAATACAATTGAAACAGGCTTTCTTTTTCCCATGATTCTCTTACAATTTGTCTTTTAAGTGAAAAGTAAAAGTCAGATGACTGTCTACAAGGTTTTTATTTCCACATATTATTGCAGTTTGCAAATGTTATTAATTTAAATATAAATTTTATATTATTTATAATTATTATTAATACATATGATTTTTTTAAAGGGTGTATATCGAAGGGAGATAAACTGTGGGCTTCCCCTCTTGACGTCTGTATCAGTGCTTTGTAGTGGAATCTGAGTAACTAGCTGAAACCCAGGCCCTTGCAGGGTTGCACAGGGTTCTGGTCATTCTCCACAGTGCTCTTGGCAGCTCTGAGCTCAGTGATCATTCTAGCATGTTAACTAGCTAAACAGAGTAGAGAGTGAAACTCTCACAGTGTGTGTGTGTGGTTTCTTTTATTATTTGGTTTTGTTTTATTGTGTTCACCACAGTGACTTAGCTAATTGACGAAGGTCAGCTGGTTGTTTCTCTACCTATTAACGGCTCTGTGTGAAGCTGAACCTGATAAAATAACTGATCGCTCTTTCTCTCTCTCTCTCTCTCTCTCTCTCTGTCTCTCTCTCTCTCTCTCTCTCAGGTATATAATATCTATCTATCTGGCAGACAGTTGTGCTCAAAGCGCTACCGGGAATTTTCCATTCTGCACCAGAACTTGAAGAGAGAGTTTGCCTCGTACCCGTTTCCCAAACTTCCTGGGAAATGGCCTTTCTCTCTCTCTGACCAACAGCTAGATGCCCGTAGGAGAGGCCTGGAGGAATACCTGGAGAAAGGTGAGAGATGGACTGACTGGTAGAATGTGTTCTTTTTTTCCTTCAGATTTGTGGTAAAGCTACTGTTGATGTCACGTTTGATCTCTTACTTTTGGGTCTACACACTGATTTCTCTCCACAGTGTGTTCAGTAAGGGTCATTGGAGAGAGTGACATTATGCAAGAGTTCCTCTCTGAGTCAGATGAGGTGAGTGTCTGTCTGTCTGTGTGTGTCTGTCTGTGTGTCTGTGTGTGTCTGTGTGTGTGTGTGTGTGTGTGTCTGTCTGTGTGTCTGTGTGTGTCTGTGTGTGTGTCTGTCTGTGTGTGTGTGTGTCCGTGTGTATAAATGTGTTTAAATTGTGGATTCTTCTCATGAGGGTATCTACTGAAACCCGTGTGTGCATGCGTGCGTGCGTGCGTGCGTGTGTGTGCGTGCGTGTGTGTGTGTGTGTGTGTGCGTGCGTGCGTGTGTGTGTGTGTTTCAGAACTACAATGGTGTAACTGATGTGGAGTTACGAATAGCGATGCCAGATAAGACCACCATTTCAGTTCGAGTACGCAAAAACAGCACCACTGATCAAGTCTACCAGGTAACTCTGCTCTCCTGTGAACAGTCAGATAAAGTTAGGCTAAAGAATCTGCTCATTTTAATAAATATTTTATGCCAGGAATATTCAGACAGGAGCACAGCAACAGCTGGCTTATTTTTAGCACGTCCAGCAGGCTCCCAGTTCGCCGTAGGCTAGACTTTTCTCTGGTTCACAGAACAGATGCTCACAGAACTGGGATTCAAACCAGAGTAAAGTGGTTAAACTCTGTCCTGTGTTTTATTTAGAAACATCAGATTACCTCTCTCTCTCTCTCTCTCTCTCTCTGTCTGTCACACAGTAAATGATGCCTCATTATTTCCTTCTCTTTCAGGCCCTAGTAATGAAGGTTGGCATAGACAGCATCATGGCCAGTTACTTTGCCCTTTTTGAAGTGATCAACCACTCCTTTGGTGAGCTGGAGACTCTCTTATTGTCCATCCCATTTTTTACTAGAAGACTTGACTGTAATGTTTGATACTGCCAGAAAATGATTTTTATTCAGAAAATGTGTTTTAGACTTTCTGTATTATGTCAATTTAAAATGTTCTATATGATAATTGAAATTATATGGAGTGGAATACTATTAGATTTTTAGAGTTTCAATTCACTGAATCAATGGATGCACACTGACATTCAGTATAGTTTCTGTTCAGGATGAATAAAATTCAGTTTCTGTTCAGGATGAATAAAATTCAGTTTCTGTTCAGGATGAATAAAATTCAGTTTCTGTTCAGGATGAATAAAATTCAGTTTCTGTTCAGGATGAATAAAATTCTCTCTGCATTGCTCATCTATGACTTTCACACCCAAGGCTTCTTCACCCTGCTTCGGTCTGGAAACTGAAGCAGGTCCCATACCAAGTCAAGTCAAGAAGCTTTTTATTGTTATTTCATCCATATATAGCTGAAGCAGTATACATAATGAAATGAAACAACTTTCCTCCTGGACCCTGGTGCTACATGAAGACATCCACAGTATAATCTCGTACTAGTACAAGACCTCAGACTTCACAGTTAATGTGTTAAGTACCATGAGAGAAACTTAAATATAATGTATATTGTGAATGTCAGTGGGCAGTAATTTACCTTGAACTGGTACAGTGATACAAAACGCAAAGCTGAATCAATTTAGGTAAAAGGTAGAGTTTAGGTAAAAATTTCGGTTTAAATGTTTTTCATTCCTTAGTTTGAGGTTTTGTTCTAGATTAAGCTCTCTGGTCCTATCTCATATTGTATATCTCTCTGTTTGGTTGCTTTTCAGTCCGTAAATTGGTCCCTAACGAGTTCCCCCACAAGCTGTATGTGCAGAACTACACGTCTGCAGTGCCAGGGACCTGTCTGGCCCTGCGCAAGTGGCTCTTCAGCATAGAGGAGCAAGAGCTTCTCCAGGAAAATCCTCTAGCTCTGCATTACTGCTTTCACCAGGTTGGTTTCCACTTATCTCTCTCCAGATTATGTCTAATTGGCTACTCATTTAAATAATTTGGAATATATTTAAATAGTAATCAATTTCCAGTAATGCAGTAAATGCCAGCCTTTGTGCAAGTTGTGTAGGAAGTCAGCATTTTCAATATCGGAGTATGCCTGTATGAGTTGAGTGAAACATCTGCCTAACATCTGCACAGTCTGTGTTCCCCCGTAAAACGACACATGGTCTAATTTCCTGCTTTCATTTCCTGATATTTACATCTACACATCAAACAAATTAGAGCATAACACCTTCTCTTCACGTGACACCCCAAATCTTCAAGTGAGCAAAAATACTGGAGCACATGACTTCTTGTTAACCTGTTGACTGATTTAAACAATTTATGGCTCTAAAAGAGGCTGCACTAAAAGTAGATTGAAACAGTTTGGTAATGTCACTGGGTCACCGGTTTGATGCAGTTATTGCAAACAATGGATATGCCCCGCAATATTAAGTTTAACTTTTTGGGTTTTTTTTTTTTTTTTTTTTTTTTTAAATAAATAAATGAAAATCTGTTCCAGTACTTTTGCTCATCTAAAACTGTATTTAAAATGTCTAGATGTAAATATCAGGAAATGAAAGCTAAAATTCTTATCCGCCATCTCAAATTCATCTTTTGCTCTCGAACCCTGACGTCTTTAGCGTGTAGCAAAAACTAATCTACCTTGATGTTCCAATACTGTGCACTGAGGATGGAACGCTGGAGGTGTGTGTGCATACCCAGAGCTCTCCCACAGCTGTCCTCACAGCTTTAGATGTTTTTGTTAACGCTTTATGTGTCTGTGTCTCTGCGTGTCTGTGTGTGTCTGTGTCTCTGCGTGTCTGTCTGTGTGTCTGCATGTCTGTGTGTGTCTCTGCGTGTCTGTGTGTGTGTCTGTGTGTGTGTCTGTCTGTCTGTGCGTGTGTCTGTCTGTCTGTGCGTGTGTGTCTGTGTGTCTGTGTGTGTGTGTGTGTGTCTGTGTCTGTGTGTGTGTCTGTGTGTGTGTCTGTGTGTGTGTCTGTGTGTGTGTGTCTGTGTGTGTGTCTGTCTGTCTGTCTGCGTGTGTCTGTCTGTCTGCGTGTGTCTGTCTGTCTGCGTGTGTCTGTCTGTCTGCGTGTGTCTGTCTGCGTGTGTCTCTGTGTGTCTGCATGCCTGTCTGTGTGATGTTTTTTGCTGAGATGTAACAGTGTAGGAAATTTTTCTGAAATCTGTCAATGCTAATATGACTCTCTGTCCTGATCAAACAGTACACTATGCACCGTACACTCAGGACTGCACACGACTCTTCAATACACTCAGATTTGCACAGGATTCGTTGAAAACATACACAAACGTTTTTGCACATACCTGGATTTTGCACTTTTTGATTAAAATATTTTTATTTATGTATTTTTATTACCTTATTACCCATGTTTGCAGATATAGCTGGAAGTTGTACATTTCCCATTAAGATTCAATAAAGTATCTATCTATCTATTGATCGATCGTCCAAGCACAGGCACTTAAGTATTAGCTTACTGAAATCCAAACAGTGACCTTTATTTTTGGCCAAGCAGTGTATTATTTATTTAACTTTTAATATTGCAATTAATGCAAATTATTTATTCATCTATTTATTTTTTTTATTTTATGTTATTTTCAATTCAAGGAAATTTTAAGAGAATAGAAAAGTAACTGAGCTCAGCTGATTTACTTCTCCTCCCTCAGGCTCAGGATGATGTGAAGAAGGGATTCATCAAAGCAGAGGATAAGTCCTATCAGCTTCAGAAGCTAGCGGAGCAGAGAAAGATGGCTACGGTAACCTGATTCTTCATCCACCTCCACTGCCAAACTCTTCTCACGGTCTTTAAGACATTATCTTTAGCATTATTAGTCTATGATCAGCTATACCTGAGAGTATATATTCAACCAGACAATTCAACAAGACGATTCTAATTCTGTTCTGCCTGTAAACACCGCAGAAATCCATTTACATCACAAACTGCAACTTTAGGATTATTCCGCTTGTGTCCCAAATCACATGCCTATGCACTATTCTGCGAGGCGTGTGTTCACACTGTAGATGTGCCCGGATTCTGGACACTTCATGCACTCAACACTTGCAGCTTTGTTTAAGTAAAGGAAGAGGGGCGGGGCTAGCAGGCACTGAAAAAATTTCAAGATGGCTGACCGCACTCCTGGGGACAAACAAATTTATTTTCCATTAGTTCACATTGTGTCATTTATTTTTCAACATTTTAAAGTCACCTTATTCTTGTAAAGCTAGCAGAGTCACGTTGCACGTGTTTGACGTGGGAAAGGACTTCTACTTCCAGTTATAAATAACAAACCTGTGATGATGCTACATTTACTCAACACACAAGTGTACAGTACACTATCTGGGACACTGGCTGCTATTCTTCATAGAGGTTACGTTGGCAGTACAGTGTTATTCTTTTATTTCTCTCTTGTTTAGTATCTGAATTTGCTACGCACATGTGAGGGCTATAATGAAGTAGCGTTCCCCCATTGCCCATGTGACTCACGGAGGAGAGGTCATGTGATCGCTGCTGTCAGCATTCATCACTTCAAACTTCACGCCTGCACTGAGGATGGAACGCTGGAGGTGTGTGTGCATTCCCAGAGCTCTCCCACAGCTATCCTCACAGCTTTAGATGTTTTTGTTAACGCTTTATATATGTGTGTGTCTCTGTGTGTGTGTCTCTGTGTGTGTGTCTCTGTGTGTGTGTCTCTGTGTGTGTGTCTGTGTGTGTGTGTCTGTGTGTGTGTGTCTGTGTGTGTGTGTCTGTGTGTGTGTGTGTCTGTGTGTGTGTGTGTCTGTGTGTGTGTGTCTGTGTGTGTGTCTCTGTGTGTGTGTGTCTCTGTGTGTGTGTCTCTGTGTGTGTCTCTGTGTGTGTGTGTGTGTGTCTCTGTGTGTGTCTGTGTGTGTGTGTCTGTGTGTGTGTCTCTGTGTGTGTGTGTCTCTGTGTGTGTGTGTCTCTGTGTGTGTGTCTCTGTGTGTGTCTCTGTGTGTGTGTGTGTGTGTGTCTCTGTGTGTGTCTGTGTGTGTGTGTCTGTGTGTGTGTCTCTGTGTGTGTGTGTCTCTGTGTGTGTGTGTCTCTGTGTGTGTGTGTCTCTGTGTGTGTGTCTCTGTGTGTGTCTCTGTGTGTGTCTCTGTGTGTGTCTCTGTGTGTCTCTGTGTGTCTCTGTGTGTCTCTGTGTGTGTGTCTCTCTGTGTGTGTGTGTCTGTGTCTCTGTGTGACTGTGTGTGCGTGTCTGTGTCTCTGTGTGTGTCTATCTGTCTGTGTGACTGTGTGTGTCTGTGGATTCTTATTTATTTATTCATTTATTTATTTTTATTTATTTTTTCTTTAAATATCCCAGAACCAGGTTATAGCTTTCGAATGGTCCGAGATGCAGAGGTGGGACACAGACGAGGAGGGAATGGCTTTCTGCTTTGAATATGTACGAGGGGAGAAAAAGCCTCGCTGGGTCAAGATCTTTACTCCTTATGTAAGTGTCTGTGTGCACATGTGTGTCTTCAGCGGTTCAGTGAGTCTGTTACAGACTTCTGTACTTATTCAGTGAGCTGTGGGTTTTTCTCGATGTTAAGAACTACTATTAACTTCCATAAAGACACACAGCTCACTGAATGTGTGTGTGTGTGTGTGTGTATGTATGATGACACCCCCTTTCAAAACTTTAATATTTTGTTGTCAGCTTCTGTAAACTTGCTTTCCCCGATCTGAACAATGCAGCAAACCACATGAGCTCATTATTTATTTGACAGAGATAAAATTTCCTCATTGCCCATGGATGTGCTTTTGGAGAGCACTTTGTTCCATCCACCTTGTTTCTAGCCAGCCACTTCATAACCTTATAGCTTCCTTTAGCCATATGCTTGGGGTCAGTGTCATGTTGGGTCATAAAAAATAAATTTTCAACCAATTTAAAGAGTTTTGTAGATTGTTTTTCTCCAGAATCTCTCCGTTCTTGGCTCCATCCATCCTCCCCTCAATCTTCACCAGTTTCCCAGTCCCTGAAGATGAGAAGCATTGCATTATGCTAGCACCACCATGTTTCACACTCAGGATGGTGGTGTTGTGCATGCCAGAAAGTTCTGCTTTGGTCTTTCCACAAAAACTTCCCTACAGCACTCCAGATGAACGTTTTTGGAAATGGCTTTCTTCTTCTTGCCATCCTCTCATTATAGGCCACATGTGTGCAGTATCTTTGATATTGTTGTCATGGACAATGGACTTAACGGTGCTCTGGGGTCTCTTCAAAGCCTTGGATATCTTTTTATATCTCTCACTTGCTGTATAGATTTCCACAACTCATTTCCACAAGCCACAGCTTTATTCAAGACATCAAGTTAATTACAGAGAGCCACAAAGGTGTTGGAAAATTAAGTGACTGTGACCTAAAGGGGGTTTGGTTATTACTGAGATGTTAATGAAGGGGTTGTGTACTTATTAAAAAAGAGTTTCTCTTCACTTTGACATTTGTTTAGCAGTGTTGTGTGTAGATTAGTAAGGAGAAAAAAAGTATTCTGTTTTAATTCCAATGGCTGGAATGTGACAGTAGTAATAAAAGGCATTTGTTTTCTATCTATTGATTCATTTAGATCCTGGTTTTTAAGGTAAACAGGCCAGTCTTGTGTATATACATCATGCGCCGTGTGAGAGAAATAAACCTGCAGGTTCTTGGATCAAGTACAGAAGGTCGACAGCATTCGGTTTAAGAAATATCATTGATAGTAACAGTTTGTTGATTGTGTTTCTTTTCCTACAGTTTAACTACATGCACGAGTGTTTCGAGAGGATTTTCTACGAGCTCAGCTGGAGGAAAGAGGTAAGTGTGTATGGAACACGAGTCTTATTTTATCTTCATTTTCTTTTTGTAAACATTTTGGACATTTCTAAGATTTTTGTTCCTCTTAAATATGACAAAGGTGGAAGAGGAGGCCTCAGACAAAGACAACAAGAATTGCAATGGTATCTCTCTCTCTCTCTCTCTCACACACACACACACACACACACACACACACACACAAAATATAAGTTCTTCTCTTAGACTGAAATCATACAGTTTGTCATCCTCACATGTACATGATTTATTTATGTAATTTAAACTTTATATATCCAGAACTCCAGATGATTATCTGCATGTCATTTGAAGCTGTTAGAAATGAATACTGTATATTGACCCATAAACCCAAACCCTAAAATCTCCGTCATTTCAGAGTATCTCCCTCCTTTGGAGCAGCAGAAGGGATGGCACCACCTAGGGAAAGAAATTGCCACCTCTTAGGAAGACCTTTCTCTGGACACCAGCAAAAACTGACCTGGACCACTATACTAGAAAAACAACAACAAAAAAAAGACAACAACCATGTTACCAGGGCAACAGCCCAGCTTCTTCTGAGCTGCAGAGGGCTCTGTAGTCCTGCCACCATCTCCTTGGCAACTGAGAATAATTTCCAGGGTAACACATTTATAGCTGGTTGTTTTGCTACAGATGGACAGCACATTAAAGTATCGTGGTCTTGACTTCAGTAGATAGAGCTCCATATAAATTTACATCATGTCTAATATAAATGCAAAAAGATTCCGCCTGCAGTCCTGGGAACAGGCTCTGGTTTTCCCGTTGGCTAGCCACCACTGGGCCCCACTCATTAAAGAAGGGCATGTTGTCACCATTCATCATCTTTGCAGAATAGTCGTCACGATTGAGTGCTGAGTCTGAAGGCCGCTGTATCTCACGCCCGCAGATTTGAATTCCAATAGAAAAAGTTTTAATATGTTGATTTGAAAGCAGTTCAGCTCAAGGCGCTTTTACTAACATGGAAATTAAGGTAACTAAAGTAGGCTTGAGGTTTTCCACATAAAGCTATTTTAAAAAGCGTCACATCACTAACCCCAAAGCTTAATAATGCTCAGAAAGGCGTTTGTTGGCGGTCAGCTTCTCCATGTGAAGCAGGTGGTTAAGTTAACCGTGTTTCTGATGACAAATAAACAGACGCTGTTAGTGTAATGGTAAGTGCTGTTTGGAGGCTTTAAGCCTGATGCATGGGATTGACCAGAAAAGCTAAAAACACAGATTCCAGACAAGTAATTTCGACATGTTTCTGGAGAGCTTGGACAGCTGGCAATAAAAAAAAAACCCCTATCATGTGGCATGACAGCAGTGTGCAGGAATGTTCAGCAATAGGATGTTGAGGTGCAGTTCTCTCTCTTCCTGTAGGGGGCAGCAGTACTACACACAAGATGATCTGTCTCTGCTGTAATATAAGCTGTGTAAGGATGGAGAGAGAAAGTCAACAATTTTTGCTTTGTGTTTAATTCATTTTCAGCTCTTTATACAGAGTGTGTGTGTGCGCAGGAGCAGACAAGTTTTAGTCTGGGTTTTATCTCTATTGAGTGGTTAAAGAGCGATCTTCCAGACTCCTCAGAGCAGTGGTTCCTGGGGGTTCAGTAATTCACCAGGAGCAGATAAGTGCATGAGGTCCATTTAGGAGAAAAAGAAAAGGAGATGATTATAGATACATGAGGTCTGTTTTATTAAAGTACTGTTGCTACGTCGATTTCATAGAAAACTAGAGGCCAATGTGAATCACTTGGAAACACCACATAGTTTATAGCGGGTTCATTGGGTATTTAGACATTTTAATATTGTGCTTCTTGATGAATATTTATGTCCTTCGTCCCTTCCTTCCTAGCTTCCTTCCCAGTGACAGTGGGAGGCTGTGTGTTCAGTGTAGAAGTGGGTCAGTGTATGTGTGTACTCCATAGTGCTTCCCTCAAAAGCGACCAAATAGGAACGATCCCCTTCATCGTCCTTTAGCTAATCTGTAAGCCTGATTTGAAAAGCCAGAGCTAATGCCATTATACCTGCTCTACCCGCGTGTGTACACGTCTTCATCCCTAAACACCCCACTGTTTAACAGTACATGACGTCAGCGCAGATTCCAGACTAATCTGAAGTCCTTTTTTTTTTTTACAATTGGAATTAATAGAATATATTTCAGATGGTGAATGTATTGTCTGTTTTTCCAGCAGCCACAAGGTATCTCTGCTTATTTTGTGGTGGTTTGTTGTCCTGTTAACCAGCGCTTCACAACGTAGGCTGTATGTTTCTGTGTTCAACCTAAACTTCTATAATAATAATAACATGAACCAATCAGAATGTATTTGCTAGGTAAATGGTTTCCTTTTCCTCATATGGAGTAAAATTTCTCAGCTGAAGTGTGACTTCAGATAGAAATGGACCACAGCAGGAGAACTTGTAATGATAAACTTTCATTTTTAGATCATATTTATATATATCTATATATATTTTTTGTTTTGTTCTGTTTTATTTCTCCCCCTCATTTGCATGACATGGTGGAGGGTTTTGTCAGGTGATGCGCTGGTCTGAACATGTTCGTCTTTGTGTGTTTTTCTTGTAAGTGTTTTGCTTATGTGTCCTTTTGACAAAGCATTCACTGTAACCTTTGACTGAAATGATTAATTTATTATTATTTCCTGTTTGGTCAGTGTTAATTAAGCCTATTAGTGATGGGCAATTAACCTGAGGCTCTTTTAGCGCTTGAAGGGGAAGGGATTTAATTTATAAGTGGAAATGGAGAAACAGTGATGCTTTATTTCATATAGCTTCATAAAAATAAGTAAATAAATAAATAATGATCACCGTTGGTAAATGATAGTTTTATATCTAAAATGTATGATTTCACTAACCAATAAAAAAGTTATAAAAGCTTGGTTTGGAAAAATGCCATGTAGAATAAAACATTAACATAATTTTAAATAAAAGTGTCTTGAAAATGATTTGTCTTTTTCCAGGATGAAGGTAAAATTCTTCAGAGCTTTTTCACTGAGAGAGTCTGAGAATTTCCACATTCCCAGATATTTGAGTCTTTTCTGCCTTTTTTTCTGGAAGCTGCTGATCACGCAGTCAAGATTTGACCTGTTTTTAAGAGTTCTTGGCTCCTTATATGGTGTGTGCAAGTGTGTGTGTGTGTGTGTGTGAGAGTGAATATCTACAGTGCTGCATCTCTTATGCAGCACTGTAGATATTCTCACACACACACACACTTGCACACATACACACAATAAGAGAACGTGTAAAATCATTTTTCTGCATGCAATCCCCCTCAAAAGTTCTTAAGAACATCACGGATAATTCCTTTGTCGTTGCTGTACTTGGAAGCCATTTGGGTTCGAGATTAAAACAATTTCAGAATGTCCAATACTTTTGGAGGATTCTGTAGTTCAGCACAGCAGCAGGGATTTGACATTTCGCTCACTTGCTCCTACCTAGGGTCTATTTCAAACCAATTCTCACACACACACACACGCGTGCTCTCATTACACATGCAGAAAACCTTCACTTTATCATCACTATACTACAAAAGTTAGTGCACCCCTGACCGTCACTGCTGTCTGTGGTTCTGTTGCCAAAAATTGTACAGAGTGTCTCTGTGTGCTGTAGCTTTACATTTTCCCTTCACTGGAACTAAGAGACTGGAACCCTGTTCCAGCATGATGATGATCCTGAACACAAAGCACAGAGCTCCATGACGACATGGTGTAGAGGTTAAGGTTGGAGTGGAAGAACTGGAGTGTCCTGCACAGAGCTCCTGACTCTGACTCAACCCCACTGAACACCTTTGGGATGAACTGGAACACTGACTGATCCCCAGACCTTCACACTCTTACAACATCAGAGTCTGATCTCACTAATGCTCTTGTAGCTGAACGATCACTAATCCCCACAGACACACTCCAACATCTAGTGGAAAGAGGAGAGTGGAGTGTGTTAAAGGGTAAACAGCAAGCACATCTGTTTGTGATGTTCATGTGTCCACATACTTTTGGCCATCGAAAGTGTAGAAAGCAGTGTATTTGTTCTGTTGTTAGCTGTGGGATAGATTGGTGTATTATTGCTGGTTGTGTTTGTGGATAAAATACTCGCGAAATGCAGTTGTTTTGTGTTTTATGTTTCAGAAGCTCAGGCCACAAGATACACTGCAAAAAATATCACATGAAGAGGTTATAGTTAAAGGAAAGTTATTTAATATTTCTCATAAGGACAAAATGTTCTTATTTAATCTTAAAAAAAATATTTTATTGGCAGATTTTTTTATTTATTTTTGTAAATAAATAAAAATAATCTGCCAATAGAATAACAATTTCAGTTTCAAGCTTCATTTGAGTAAAAAAGTTTAAAAATATAATTAATAATTCTATATTTTTTTAAAATAGCATAAGAAATAGTTGAAATTGTATATCAGTGAACGTTTGATTAACGTTATGACTATAATGAATTCAGAAATGATGAAGAAGATGATGATGATGTTGATGATTATATTCATAAGTTGCTCAAAAGCTCCTGCTTGCACAGTTGCACTTGACTATAAATTCTAGAGTTTCAGAAGGTAAATGTTTATAATCTCACTTTCTGGCGTCACCCAGACGAGGATGAGGTTCCCTTCTGAGTCTGGTTCCTCTAAAGGTTCCTCATAAGTGAGAAATCTAAATCTTAAACTTTATCATTTTTATTCAGAAATGTTATATTCCTATAAAGCTGCTTTATGACGATGTCCAAATCTCCAAATAAAACTGAATTGAATTGTATATAAAATCAACATATTGTTACTTGCTAAGATTATTTGTCAGTGTTTCCAGGCTCATCAATCACATGGAACTGTTTTCATTCAGCTCAGCACATGCAAATCTCATGAATAGTGCAATTGTGGTTCTGTATTAATCCTGCCAAACTTCCTGATTAATATGGAGCTGGTTGGAAGCTGTGCTGAATAGGTGCTTTACAGCAGCCGAGGATGCTAGAATATGCATGGGGAGCCCTGGACACGGTCCAGCATTTTAAGAGCGTCGGTGGATGACTGTGGATGAGAGTCAGAGGCTCCACGGGATTGTGTGTGACCTCTGTTTAGTTGACCAGCTCTGAAATGATTTAGCTCTTTATCTAGCAGCCTTACTAATTAAATTCATCCCTCTCACTTTTTTTCCTGGTGATAAGGGACACTTTTCTTCTCTTCCAGCAGTATTTATGGTACATGTTGTACTCTGTTTAATTAACCGTGTACTTCAAGACGTACTTGTCCTGTCAGGGTACTTCATAATTGCAGAGTCATATGAATTCATAAATCAACTCATAAATCAACTCATAAAAAGCTGTTATTATCAGTGGTTGAGTTTAAGGGGAGACGTGGTGCTGATATTCACGGCTTTTCGTGTCTTAACATATAACAAATATATCCAAAGAATCTTCTTGTCATTTCAAGCATGGCTTCAGGTTTATATTTCTTAAATCGGTTTATTACATATACATTACAAACAACACAATACACATCCCTCTATCATCTCGGTAGACACTGAGAAACCATACCTAAATGAAAGATATGGTATTGTGCCAAAAGTGGATGCTTCCAGCCATAAAGTGTACTCGAGTGAAAGTAAATTCAATTACATTTTATTTGCATAACACTTTTAACAATGGACACTGACACAAAGCAGCTTTACAGAAATCCAGAGATAAATTTTTTATTTAATCCATCATGAGCAAGCCAGAGAGACGTCATGAGGAAGAAACCTTGAGAGGATTATAAATCATGTCACTTCTCTAACCAAGTACTATAAAGTCAAGGAACTTTTACAGGGAACTTGAGCATGAGCAGCATTAGCATTTTAAATATGTTTCTTGTATCAGACTGAAGCTTTCAACTGCTCACTCAAATGGGCTGGAGTGTAAACTGTTATTAGCAATTGCTGGTTTAAGGCTCTCCAATTTTCAAGGGCCATTTTCAGAGGCAGCGAGTCATTTTCAGGTGATTGAGACTTCAAGCTGAAATGGGTTCATCAGGATGGATCTGGGAAAGAGAGGGGGGGGGTAAAAGTGGTGGAGGGTAGAAGAGAGAAATAACTCGGCTTATTAGGTATGTTCTCGTCCTCTAATGGTTTAAGATGTACTTAGCGTACCGAGTGCAAGCAGATACTCCAGCCAAACTAGCTATGACATCCAAGGCAGATCCTGAAAGTAGCACAGTATGAAGATGCCCTGCGACATAAAGCACTTCACCGTCAACAAACTAAATAAGCTGCTCCCTTTAAATCTTCTCAATAATTAAAATATAAAGATTATTAGCTGATGAAATTAAATTAATGTCAGAGTCTAATGTGAGAGGTAGCTTGGGTAAGTGGTTAAAGCTCTGGGTTGTTGATCAGAAGGTCAAGATTCAAACCCCAGCAGCAAAGCTTTTTACTGTTCTGTAATGTATATGTATATAAAAAAAAACCTCTTCTCTTTATCATTTATCTAATCTATCTATCTAATATCACCACTTCTTTATTTTAAATGATTTATTTTTATTCTGTAGCAGCTACATCATTTCAGACTGACTTGCTGCCTTTGCAATTATGAAGCTACTAGAATCGATGCTAATCGCTTCCTCTCAGGTATTAGCAAAGAAAGCAGGTTAACTTAGTTAAACACAACCAGTTAACATTAGCAAATTAGTCAAATTTGCCTCAGCATCTTTTTTCAGATGAGCTCATGCCTTCTAGGGAGGCGAAAGGAGACACCTCATTTAGTCTTTGCTTACTCCAGCAAATTAAAACCTTTTGCTGAAGAAAGGCCAGGAGATCTCGTCATGAAGTTCTCTGCGGTCTGGTGGTTTATCCTTAAACAGGAACAGCTGTAGAGCTAACTATTTTGTGTAGAATGAGAGGATCATCTACTATCTAGGATCATCTAGGGAAGTTCATTGCTAAGATCAGAACTTGATTAGATGTTTACTTGAGCCAGTTTGAGTGATGTATAGCATACAGTCATTGGCTGGATGAGTAAAGAAGAGACCTCTGTTATTTCTAATGGGTTTTTTGAAGCTCTAACTAAACATTCAGAAACAAAAGAGGGTAAAAATGAGGATGAGGTTCAGTTCTGAGTCTGGTTCCTCTCAAGGTTTCTTCCTCAGATCATCTCAGGGAGTTTTTCTCACCACCGTCACCTCAGGCTTCTCATTAGGGATAAATGTTAGGAATAAAAAGTAACTTAACTTTATAATTTTTTCAGTTTCTGTAAAGCTGCTTTGAGGCAATGTCCATTGTTAAAAGCGCTGTATATTGAAAGAGAATTGGGACCAGGTGAATTGACAGGCAGCACAAAAAGGATCTTTTCATTTGGTTTCAACTGTGAGGTGACAGCTATGTATGATGAATAAGCCTTTAGCTACAAGACAGCAGGTTCTTAAGCCTGAGCAGACCAGCAGCAATATGATTTCATAAGACGCAAATAAAATGGGCCACAAAATTAGGGATAAATGTTATTCTATGTTTCCATACTTCTGTAAAGCTGCCTTACGACAATGCCCATTGTTAAAAACGCTATATAGATAAATTGGAAAAAAAAGTAAAAAAAAGTTATTTTAATTGTTCAATTCCAATAATTTCAGAAAAAATGAAAATGCCAAACTAATGTGTAAGAAATAAACAGAAATACACAAGAATTACATTTAGGTTTAGTTATAAGAAGGATTATGTTACACAAATATAAAACTAGCTTTCTGTGCAAATGCTTTGCAAGTGCAGTCCAGACCTCTGGTCAATGCATGATGTATCAATATTTTATTTATAGCACCATTCAAATAGCTTTATATTTATCTCTTGATATTGTTTTTATTATATCAGGGCTGCATAATTATTGAAAATGTGTAGCATATTCCTCCACCCTAAGAATCCCATAAGAATTAAATTTAATTTTATTTGTAACATATATTTAACAATGGACATTGTCTCAAAGCAATTTTACAAAATGTAAAAAAAATCAGAATAAAATTGCAAAGTTTAAAATGTACATTTATCCATAATGAGCAAGCCTGAGGGAATGGTGGAAAGAAAAAAACTTCCTGAGATGATATGAGGAAGAAACCTTTTTTGAATCTTGAGGAAGAATGAGTTTTATTAAAGAGACCTGTGTGTCCAGATCAAACCAACAGCCAGGACTTCTGAGAAGCTTTATTTCCCAGGGGAGAACCTGCAAGACAGGTGACAATCTTCCCAGCAGTGGGCATCCAAGAGCTACATCATATGACCTACAGGCCTCTGTAAGCACAGTAAATATTATACAATGCAATCAGAAAAAGACAATTAAGATGACCAGGAGAAAACCCATTGGCCACGGCAAAGCCCAGACCTCAGCCCCTTTGAAATGCTGTTGTGGGATCCTATGACAGCTCTGCATAACTAATGCCCTCCAACATCAAGGAACTGAAGCAGTGTAAAGAAGAGTGGACCAAAATTCTCCAAAATGATATTCAAGGCTAATAAACTCCTACACACTACATTAATGTCAATGTATTGTTGCTGAAGGTTGTTTTGCAGGAAATGCTTTTTTGGGGGTTCACTTTTTGGAAATAATCACTGCATATTGAAATATGTTATTTGTTAGCTTATAGAAGTCTGTTTGTTTCATTAAAGAAGTTAGTAAGGACCATAACCTGACCCTGAGAACTGAAAACATAAAACGTATGAATGACCCCTGACGGTAGGCTACAAAGCGATTTCTTTGAAATGCTTTTTCACAGTGCAGCTTTGGAGTGTCGTGGAGTTGGAGCATGCTCCAAGATGATGAAATATACAATATTTGGGAGGGTGCATCCATACACCAACATAAATCAGTAAGGCAGAAAGCTTGTATAAAATAGAGATGTGTGACAAATTAAAGGAAAACCTGATGTCTGTTATGCAGTGGTGCCATTTTGTTGGCATGGTTCAGCCTGCTTCTATCCTGATTGCAGTAGTCTCTTCCAGAGAGGGCACACTGAATGAAGTGATGAGAATTAAAATGATGTAAATCATACGCTATGGCCTTCAAAGTCACCAGATCTTCTTTAATTTGTCATTGGAGTATACCCAGTATATTACACATGTCTCTGTGGAAACTGCACAGCACTGTGGCTCTGAAGGCCTACCAACAGAGGTTAATTATTTCTAACAGAATAACATTACTTTGCATTGCATTTAATAAATAATAATTTGCCTAAATCAGCTCAGGCACTACAAATGCACACTGACAATCTGCATCCCTGCAGTGCCCTGCTGTGACTGTGCTTCATTAAGAAGATTTATTACCATTTACCCGGTTTATAGATTGCCTTCCATAATACACTGACCCCATGTACACAGCTTCAGGGGAAGATTCCCATTCACACAGACAAACAGGTCAGATGTTGAAAAGAGGATTTCTTTACAGTGGAAATGAAGATGAATGAATACATGGGTAAAGACATTATCTATATCTACAACATTCCCAAAATTCACCTAAAAGATCCAACCTACACTGATTATTCATAACATCAACTACCTTCTGAATACCATATAAGAGCCCTGGTCATGTTCCTCATATCATTCCTGAACCTTTCTTGCAGTGTGACAGGGTGCATTATCCTGCTGAAAGAAATATTAAGGAATACAGGATGTTATGAATGAGTGTACACCCTAACCCTAAGTACACATGCTACTCCTGGGATACCAGTGTTACCAGCGATATATCACTGCTTCTGCTCTCTGAACCAGCCAGGTCCATACCCCTATTTAGAGTTACTTGGAGGTGCTCACTGCTGCTGAGGCTGGTGATACATGGACAGCTTGGAGATACATGAGATTACTGTGGATAGTATCTCAATCCCCTATATAGATATATCCCCATATTATCCCCTAGATGGATAATAGATCCATAGATCCCCTAGATCCCCTACATATTATCCCCTAGATGGGGCGGAGGTAGCTCAAGTGGTTAAGGCTCTGGGTTGCTGTCCGTAAGATCAGGGTTCAAGCTGCCACCGTTGGGCCCTTGAGCAAGGCCCCTAACCTACCCTGCTCCAGGGGTGCTGTATCGTGGCTGACCCTGCTCTTTGACCCCAACCCCCAAGGATGGGATATGTGAAGAAGGAATTTCACTGTGCAGTAATGTAGATGTGACAAATAAAGACAACTTAACTCAACTTTAGAAACCATTGCCACAGTCAGTTTTACACGTCATCAAGTCTTTATTTGTGTACAGTTGATAACTTCAACAAGCTAGACCTAATGTTATAACTAGAATCAATCAAGTTATGTAATTGCACTTTTTGACCATATAGACACACAGTTAGACACACAGATGAGGATGAGTTTTCTTTTCAGTCTGATATCATCCAAATGTCATCTCAAGGAGTTTTTCCTTGGCACGGTTGCCTCTGGCTTGCTTATTAGGGATAAATTTTAATTTAAAATTCATAAATACTATCCAGATTTTTATATAATCCTGTAAAGCTGCTTTGTGATAATATTCAGTGTTAAAACAAACTAAACATAAGAACTGAACTGAAATACTGGAGTGATCTAAGGAAAGAGGTTATATTCTTGTCATAGTAATTTCCCTTGCTGCAGGTTTTTGACTAGTTTAATTTAAGTTGTTTATAGTTATTGGGTTTCATCCAGCCCAAAAATCAACAATAAACAACACACTAAACATACAATTATATGCTAAAGGATATATATATAATGTATTATTAATGCTTGCAAAATTGTTTTGAAATGATGTCACAGTCACAAAGTTTCTAGAAGACTAATTTATCAAGAACCATTTCAATTATACAACCAATTACCTAATAAAAACAAACAACAAAATATGAATTCAGTCAGGAAACAGCTGAAATATCATCTCCTCAAGTTCTGTAGTGTCTTATGATGAACCTGATGAACCGAGACCGCCTCAGGTGCTTGTATTTTTTTTTTAAATCACACAATTTATTGCTGTAGCTGTGGTCCTAATGTTTCCTGGCCCCATGGTGGCCTCATGGCAGGAAAATATTATAGTGGTAATACATAGCTTTGGTGAGATATATGTCTCCTCTAGACTAGAAAGCAAAGGTGAGATCACTGACAAGATGCAAGCAGCAGTTGGGGACCAGGTACTGACACTGTTAGGCAAGACATATTCCTTATAAAACCTAAAAAAATAATAACAAATAAATAAAAATAAGATTGGTACAAATCATTTATTTTGCTATTAATAACGTAAAATCTTTTCAGTAGAATCAGCTCATTCTTATTACCATAAATTTGACTCCTGGCTCAATTTGATTGATGAATTTATGAACTTATGAATTTAAATATCATTTATTTTTAAATTCTACAACAGATCATTTTTATTCTGTGTATCGCTCAACACACTCTGATCTGTGAACTGTGATGTTTTGATAATCTCAAGGTAAAATGGCTATTTTAATATAAAATTTGACTTCCTGCTCGCATTATTTGAAATATTTACTGACTTCTTCACTCATTATTTATAAATAAAGATTTATAAACATTTAACAGTTTAATAAAGAGCATTTATGTTGGCTATGTTGGTTTTATGGTCTACCAATGTGATTTACCATTTTAGTGAGAATTAACAAGCAGAACTAATACTTTGGTCTTTGACATGAACCATGTCACGTCTTGTATTATGGCTTGAGTCATAACACAATTTCTTCAGAATATTTAATTAATTGCAATTTAATTAATAGGTTTATTTGAGTTCACACTGATTATTGACTTTAAATGAGTACTGATTATGATTAAAATTGATTCATTTGTTAATGTAGTTAAAACTGCTACATTACACCACTTCACTTTCACTTTCTTACAGAACTAGAGGCCATTACCAATAATGTAAAAGAATAAAAATAAAATACAAATAAGATAAATACAATAAATGTGAATATAGAATGTTATATTTATTGGTAAAGTGTAAACATGTGAATGTGTTGCAACTGTAGAATTGTGCACATGTCCGGCTGAGGTATTGGGTGTTATGGCAAAGTCCAGAAAACCATAAGGCTCTATTTTGGTATATTAGGTATGTCCAGATATATTAGTATTGTTGCTCTTTTTTTATCAGTTGTTTACTTATTTACTTGGTTGTATTGGGGATTTCTCCATTTTCAGCATTCACTGTTTTTATCATAGGCCTAAAAATGAAATTTGCACCTTTTTATGGTTCCTGTTTTCATTATTGAATTTATTAGTCACACTACACATTAGTGGATAATGGTTCATTTGAAAATGTATGCTCATGGCTTTAGGAATTTAATAGGTTTAAATGAAATTTATTGACATTTGTATATTCCAGACAGGGGGCCACAACCTTCCCATCTCCCAGAACCTAAGCACAGAGTTATGATACTCTACACACAGAAACCCAACCCAGTGTCCAGCAATAAAACAACTCATTTTTTTATACTAGTGGTGAATAAATGTATGGTCTACATTGTATATGTGTGTGCATGTGTTTAGTTTTGATTATTTTGGTTGAATTAAAAACTCTCTTATAATTAATAACTTCATATAACAGTAGACATTTTCCTGATGTGCTTAAAATCTAATTAGCTGGATTACCTTCATAAAATTCAGTGATCAGTTTCTTTCAGATGGCACATTGAGTTGTGGCTGGTGCTGAGGCTCTTATTTCAGTATACAGCTGCCAGATGGCTACGCTAACAATTAAAACATAAAGTGTATAGCAGATTTAAAAACTTGTACAGACAGACAACTAACTGTAGCAAGAGAGCTGAGAAACCAAGACACAACAGAAGCAAGGTGGGGAAATATTTTATTTATTTATTAGTTGTTATTATATTCCTCAGCAAGATTAAAAAGACATACAAAAACTTGGCTGCTTTCCTGCAGCATCTCTGTCTGGCTCTTTTCATACACACACAGCTCACTAATGGAGAGACTAAACATCTTGCTAATACAACCCACCAAGTAATCCTCAAAAGGTGTGCCAATTTAATTGCCCATTACCCCACAATCCCACTGCAGACTCCAGCTAAACCACAGGATCCACCTGCCACAGTATTCCCAATGCCTGACACAGTGTGCTGGACCTGAAAGGAGAAAAAGTCTGTCACTTCCATCCTGTGGACCTACAGATACTACAGAATGATCCTTGTGTTGACATCCTTTAAGTGGCGGATTTGCAGTGTGGTGTGTCCAGAACAGGGAATGGACACTGCAATAAATAGTATTAAAAGTGAGAACCACACATGTGATGGCCAGATACCCATTCTCCATAGTGCTATACGTAGAGTCCTGCTCTGTGAGGTTACTGTTGATGTACTATGGGTGTTCCTCCTCCTCTTCCTCCACCTGGGACACAGCCCTTTGTCCATGTGTTGGTCTGTAAGACAAAAAAAGAGGCAAAATTTAGGGGAAGTAGAAGAAAACTGGTTAAACCTTCACAAAGGTCTGCTGGCTCTGCTACAAACACTGAATCTAGTGAGTCTAGTGAGACAAATAATTAAGCAGAAACCTGTGATAATATCCTGCCAGTGCCAGGAAATGTCTCATTTCCTTTTTGGTCCTGGGTCTTGGACAGGCAACACTCTTATTAATTGACACTCTTTCTCATTGTGGGACAGTTAAAACCCTTTGAAATTTCCAAACAGAAGTGGGACAAATTGGTGTAAAACCAAACAGGGTGAAGAAATTTAGGAATCTGGGGATCAAGGGAATCTGCTAAAAGCCCTTGGTCAAATGCAGGGTCTAATAAAAATGAGCCGTGCCTAAGCAATTCTCCTTGGAATCCACACAAAAATGGACCGCCCTATTGGCCTTAGGCAGCAGTGTGATTGGTCTGTTTCCTTTGCTGTGGGACTCCTCTATAGTACTTCTATCTCTAATATTTTCCCTATTTCATCCTGAAACACTTTTTTCTAGTGTTCAGTTAAATGATAATGCTGGCTGCCAGAACCATGCCAGGAGGAGTATGTCTTTCTGCTATTCTATGAGCTTTATTTATATGGAGGGCAGCAATCCCTGTTGTTCTGGCATAGGTAGATGGACAGAGATGAATTGGGCCCAACCCATCTAGGGTAGGGTTCCAGCCATTTATTTATCTAAGCTATCATTGTTCACAGACTTATGTTCTTAATTATGTTCTTTAAGCATCCAGGCAGAGGAAAAATGTCAGAAATTTTGGATTGTAAACTTGGCAACTTCCATCCTCTGGGTGAAAGGTGTCCAATTTTAATTGAAGTGAAATCAGCTGTTTTGGGGTTTTCCGTTCTCAGCTCATCTCTCTCACACTACCATCCCCAAAGCAACAGGGATTGCTTCCTGTCATTGTTTAAAGATAAACTACAAACATTAGGGCTTTCTCAACCATTTATTACAAATTTCAGCTATCCTCATTAATGGACTTATTAATTGAAGCATTTCATTGAATCACTCTACTAACCTGTCTGTCTGTAGATGGTAAACACTAGAATGGATTATTTTAATTGCTAATAACTCATACAATTTGTGTAGTGTACATGACATGAATGATTTGCCTTGGTCTGTCTGTTTTGGACCCAACTCGGGACATTCGACATGTCTTATGATTTTATCTGCCTGCCTTTTGTTCTGCTTTTGTATCTGTCTCAGCCTCTCAATCCTGACAACTATGCTTTTTGAGATTATTCTCAGAGGCACTGCTTTAGTATATAATGTTGCATAGTACCTAAGAATTAATATGCTTTAATATTCTCATTCTGACCTCTATAATGGCCTGACAGGATCCAAGCCAATACGTCCAATAAGGGGGAGAGCAATCAGTGGCATCACAAGCTGACATTCGTGGCATGATGCATACCACCATACATCACCACGAATCCCCAGCCAGTGAAAATGTGATAGAAATTTAGTTAATGCCACTGATCTTGAGTACTAACTGGCACTTTGTATGTCAACTCCAGACTGGGTAGGACCCTAGGACTGCAGATATCTTTAACACCTGACTCATATCCAAGCTTTGGCACTCATCCCCAACAAACCTGCAAGTGTTTATGCGACTCAGGGTGGGGAGAGATTTAACCCATGAGACACACTGCTTTTCTTCCTGTCATACATATCTGTGTCTAGAAGAAAGATATGTCCAGTGGCAGGGCTGATGAACTCCGGGCAGCTGCAAACAGCAGCAGTCTTTTTCTATGTGGCACTAGAGAGGGAGAATGTCAGGTATAGTTCTGGTCCATGGAGAAAGATCTTAAAGAAGGGCTTGCAGGAGTGGAAGAGGATAAGTTAAACAGGCTCAGGGTGGCAACTCAGGCTGCAGCTTGATCAGTTGCAAATTTTGCAAATATTTCTTTTTGCTGTTGCTGCAGACTCACAGATTATCTGGGCTAGAGAGTGTACTGTTTGTCCTTTGTTTTATTCATTATTATACAAGGTAATATTAGGAATATCTCTCTGAAGACAAATTTTTTTGGTTACTGGGAGTCACATTTGGAGGAGGCACATTTAAATTAAGAATGCTATTTTAGTCTTTTTCCGGATCGTGACATGCTGCACTCGTGGAGGAGTCCCTGTCCATTTATCTTCCCTGGGTCTGCAAATACATAGAGTGTCTCTGACTGAAGTCAAGAAAATAAACACAAAACATGTCAAAACATTTACTGATTTTGAATGAATTTACAATTCAGAAATTATAAATCTAGGAAATATCAGTAATGGACAGGGAATGTCCAGGGTCAATTCTTACACCCTGCACACAGAGTTATTGGGATAGGATACAGTGCCTCCATGACCTGACCAGGATAAAGTGGTTACTGGGTGAGCGAGTGTAGGTTGGGAGAATGTAGAGAGTTCATAATGTCCAAATAGGGTCATTTGGTCAAAAATTTCAGGATACCTGCTTTACACATTGGAGGTGAGTTGACCGAACCTGGTCTCTGGAGTGATGTACTGAGTGCAGGAGAGTTGTTGAATGCTTCTCAAAATAAATAAATAAACAAACAAATAAACAAAAATAAAAAAGTGTCTTACAGTAATAATTAAGACACTTTTCAATACACTCAGTAATTACAGCATATCACAATGGCACCTGTCCATAGGGGCAGATGGGGTAAAGCCTCACCATATACAGTATATAATCTGTTCAATTTCTCTGTACACTTCCTTGCTCTCACCCAATCTCCACTGTTGAATTCACATGGAATAGCATGCTCTCACTGATGAACCCTGGAACATAAGATTTAAAATGTTTTAAATAATTTTTATATCCTTCAAATTAATAATAATAGAGCTGACATTGTACATTTCTTACCAATCAGTATCAAACAAGTATGATTGTACAATAGATAAGCAAATTGTTTTTTGTTGTTGTTTCCCACTCCCTCTTTCTCTCTCTCTCTCTCTCTCTCTCTCTCTCTCTCTCTCTCTCCCTCTCTCTCTCTTACACACACACACACACACACACAGACAGAGAGAGAAAACTGTGGGGTTTTTTTCTTCTTTTTTTTCCAGAAAACTGAACATGGCTGTCATGAATTAAAGTGAAATAAATTAAAGTTTTCTTCTTTTTCTCTCTATGTAGTAGAAAATCCAGCTTGCTTTGTTACAGGGAAACAATAAACTGCAAAATCCTCTCTCTTGGTGACTTTCCAAAGTTGCAAAGCCCTGGCGCTGGAGACTCTTCATTAAAAAAATGTCTAAATAAGTTTCCCCTCACAGACAGGTTCACCATGTCCTCAGAGTAAAGTTGTACAGTTGAGGAAACAATATGTCCCAAAATTTTTGCAGCTTAGTTTTCATCTAATGGACTTGTGGGTACATTTTAAAATTTCAACATTGTTTACAAAATGTATTAAGAAACTACATGATATATTGAGCTATATTTCAGAAAACTGAGGGAACATTAGGGTTTTCACGATAGCAGCCCTTTAACCTGCAGAATGTCAACATTATTAGATTCATAATGAAATCCCTTTAAGCAGAAATTTAGAATGATTTATGAATATAAGCCAAGTTATTTAAACACTCATGAGGGTTATGCTCTAGTACTCTCCAGCCTCCATATCCATATGTACATCTAATTAAATAACTACATCTTCATTAAAGCCCTGTAAATGTAAGTGGAACAGCTTAGTGATAAATAAAGCAGTTTTGGCAGCCTTTAAGTCTGAATCAATAATATGGCACTGTTACCACAAATCAGATCTGCAGATTATTCCAGAGCATTTTCTCTGTGTATTCTGTGTCAAAATGAGTGAAATACTTGCCTTTGCCTTTACTTAAAGGCAGCTAAATCCTTATCTAAAGGTGTGACAAATTGTTTAATTAAGTCCAAATATAGGTGCATTTGTGGCATCAGCACCTTCTGAGTGAGCCAGAGGAAGAGACTGGTACTGGTTCCTGTATCAACATGACATTGAGACTGGATAGGCTGTCAGTGATGAGGCACTACTTAATCAGGTCACAGATTATTCAGATTGCCTTGAACTCTACATTGTGGCAGAAGCAGAACCCATCCTGCCAGGTGAGGAAGTTAGGAAAAGCTTCCCACTTCCTAAGACCTACCACTTTTACTCTTTCATCCATCAAATTTCACTGCTCGAGCCTAGATGTCAAAAATCTGGCATTGCACAATGTGAGAGCAAGTTCTCTAATCAAGTTGTTGAGGTCTTTTTGGTTGGGTCAGTATGACTTTCTTCAGCTCCACCTCTGAAACTGTAATCTCAATCTACTCTCTTTTCTTGCTCTCTGACTTGCTGCTCACTTTTGAAGATGTCTGTCTGGTGGAGTGGGTGTAGGACACTGTGGCATCAGGCAGATGGATGAAGCAAGGTCAGGAGACATGATAGTTTTTGCATTCTTCCCACAGAAACAAAGTTTAAGTGGTTTATGTTTACAATATAAGCAATTAGGAAATAACAGTTACTACCAAGAAACAAAACTATTTTATTTGTTACATAGTGTAATTTACCATTTATCCTCTAAAAAGACTTCTCTCAAATGAGGTTTGAAATATTGAGTCTTAATGGCATGTTCAAGTCTTCAATCTTTGAGGCAGCTGCAAAATCTGTGGCCAGACATCTGGCAGAGCCTGTCTTGGCACCTTAACTCAGTGGGCATCCCATCCCTTTAAAAAGCAATGCCAGAAATCTTTGATGTTTTGGAGTCAGTCTGGACGAGATTAAGCTAGAAGATGTTGAAGATACTGGACAAATTTGGAGATGTATGTTTACTAAGTTTCTTGTTGGATATCTGCAGCAATGCTCTTGGATTGGCAAACCCTATTTTTGAAAAGTGGGGACAAATGGGGTTCTAATTATAGGTCTGTTTTGTCTTTACACCTATTTGTTGTTTTCATGGACAGGATATCAAAACACAGCCTAGGCTGAAGGGGTGTCCAGTATTGAGGGATGGTAGTAACATCTCAGATGATGTTCTTTTGGCGCTATCCAAAATGGACATACTCAACCATTTTGCTGCTGAGAGTGAAGTGTAAGAAAATCAGCACTTCTAAGTCTGAAGCCATGGTTCTCTTCAGGTGACTGATTTAGAGGAGTTTAATTATCTTATTCACTTAAGGATTCTATTCACAATTGATGGAAAAAGCCTACATGAGATAAGTTACAGTTGCTGTAATGGTCTGTGGTGGTGAAGCAAAAGCTCAGTTAGTGGATGATGCTTTTAGTTTTCCATTCAATCTACATGCCTATGGTCATAAGCTGTGGGTAGTGAAATAATATGGTTACAAGAACAGGCTGTGAAAATGAGTCTCCTCTGCAGGGTTGTTAGACTGACTTTCCATGAGATGCTTGACAATCCAGGAAAGACATTACTGTGATCTGTCAGTTTAGTGATTTGTCACCTTATTAGGATGCCACCAGGTTGGCTCCCAATAGAGCTGTGTCAGGTTTGTCCCACTGGACAGAGACTCTAGAACAGGCCCAGAACCCACTAAAGAAATACAACAGTTTGGGAACATTTGTGGATCCACACAAAGACATTTCTTTCTTCTAAGCATTCTGGATACCAATGACAGTACAATGCAGATGTTTGCTTGAATTACAGTATTTGTGAATTTAAAGATGCTACAGTTGACTCATGTAGGAAGTGGTAGCTCAGTGGTTAAGGTGTTGGACTACTATTTGGAGTGTTTGGAGTTGCCACTGCTGGGCCCTTGAGCAAGGCCTTTAACCCTCAATTGCTCAGTTGTATAAATGAGATAAGTCGCTCTGGATAAGGGCATCTGCCAAATGCCATAAAAGTAAATGAAACATAACTATTTACTTTCCCACATTTGTAAAACAGGAGTGTGTAAAGGTCTCCTTTCAGACGTTATGCAGTGAAAAATGGCAATAAACTTTTACATTCAGTTTGCACCCCCATGCAAAGAGCTGAGGCTGGGCATTTTCCCAGCATCATTTTGTCCATTGTACCTTTGAGGCAAAAATACTGCAAATCAATATAAAGTTATTCTGACTGATCCCTTTTACCCTATCATGAAATATCTTTTTAATGGTTTCATCAAGGATGACAATAACACCATCTATCAGCAAAACCTGTGTGAGATTTTGGACCTACATTTTACACCATCAAAACACCAACTGAAGGAATATCTTTCTTTTTTTTTTTTTTTAATGGTGCTCATGCCTCCAGTAGTGGTCCAGAGCCTTGTGGAATCTATTCCAAAGTGCATTAAAATTGTTCTGGTGATGTGGGATTTAACAAGCTCAATCAGGGAACAAGGGTTCCCTGAGAAAGGAGCAGATTTCATTCAAATGCTTTTTTGCTCTGTATCTTTTTCCTCTCACTCTCGCTCTCTCTTTTACGCTCTGTCTCTGTATCTGAGCTGAGAGCAGAGCCAGGAGCCATGTCCTGTCATCCTATGGTCTCCATCCTTATGTTATGGTAATTTTAAGTGCATTTCCAATTCAAGTCCAAACTAAAAAAAAAGAAAAGAATGAAGGTAAATGCTAATTCCTGAGAGGGTTTGTCAACTTCTATTATGTGAATAAGTGGAAGGAATAGGTTCATGTTATTAAAAGATCACTATAGTAGCAGCAAACTTCTACTTCTTCCTGAAACTATCGGCAGTCCCTCCACAACCTCCCATATAAAAATCCATGACCATAGCCATGTTATAATCTTCAAACTGTTCAGGTTAAAGGAAGGAGAATTGGGGTATAATTCATGCCTTTTATTGACTTTTTAATAAAAGAATTTCCTGGAACTTTTAAAAGAAACTACTGTTGTGTATGACTCTTAAAAACTGTGACTACTAGCAGACACACAGTACATTATTATCAAATGTTGGTAGGAGCTATCCTTTTAAAACGGAATTCTTCTTCCAAAAAGGCAGAGTTTAGGAGGTTTGGACCACAAGTTGGCCCTAGCATCTTACAATGGAGAATTCAAAGCACAGTAAGTCAGTTATATTTAGTCCAGGAGGACAGGAAAATCACCCGTATGTCTTCGTGCCTCTCTGCTGGTCTGAAGAAAGAGAAATGTTGAATTCTGGAAAGAAAACTTTGTAAAATCTGTTCTGCTTGGTGATACTGGTGGTAGATATGCAGAATAAATCAGATGTTAAGGGTTTGATTAGAGGGTATCTAACAGAAATTAGAGCCACTTACACACTGAAGCAGGCAAGAGAGTGTTCTCCATGATTGGAACTCAATCACCTGTCTCAGACTTCTAAATTAGATGCAAGAGGGAGAGAGAACGGAGTGAGGGTGACAGACAGTGACAGAGAGCATTTAGCTCTGTCAACTAAAAGGAGTAGTGGGAGACAGACTCATTATCGGAGAAAGGCTGAGAGTGAAAGATTTTGTCAATTGATTCAAGGCACACTTAGTTAACGGACACAAACTGTCTCTATGTACTCCCACACATTGTCACACACACACACACAATATGTACCATATCTGTTACCACTGGATTATAAGACTTGCACATGTATCTCTGTCAGAAGATGCTCTGGATACAAATGCATGAATATTAAAAGTCAGGCATGCAATCCAGAGAGTGAGGCAAACTCAGAGTGTAATGCAGGCAGACCAGGTTATCGGCAAACAAAGTACACTTGGTCAAACCCAAAATGTCAGTCAAGGCAAGTCTTGGAAAGTTCTCACTGGAGTTCTCACTGGAGATTTCACACTGAATAGCAGGGTTATTTAAAAGAGATTTATGTGACTGGGAACAGTACTAGTGTGCATAATTAATAATCATGGGACTATGAAGAGGGATATGAATCATGGGATGAATCAGTTGATGCGGTCTGATGTTCATTAGCTGGTAAAGGATCATGGGAAATGGACTTTGTGTTACTGACTGAAGTAGGTCATTATGTGATTTGCTGAGGATCTGGGAAACACACTTCATTATTTCAGTAAGGCTGGCAAAGAATGACAGAATGCCCCCTGATGATTTCACTCCGAAAGCTGACTGTATTTGTGCTGTCATCCTCCAGCTAAGAAATGTGGGGAAGTCCAGACAGTATGAAACTCTACTGAGCATATAGTCAATGATTTTGTGACTTGGAACCCAAATACTCTTCTCAGGTCTCTATCCCCACAGTCTACTATCTAATGCATACTACCCCCTAACATCTAGATTCCAAGACCACCTTAACGATGTAACCTGGCTGAACTTTAGGATGAAGTGGTGCAGAAGTTCAGCTGGAGTATATTTATATTTATGGATTTAGGTCTTAAGCATTAACCTGGAAGGAGCTATGCAGTTTTCTCTGGTTTCTCTGGAAGTTACTTTGTTGATCCAAAACAAGATTTCAAAGGTGTCTTTATAGGTGCATATGTTTCAGGTATTCAGGGTTTATTCAGAGATCTTTCACAGAGAGCCATACTCTATCAGCTTTCAAACACACAGGAGTATCTGCAATCTGTGAAAAAATCCTTGGTTTGTCTGATTGCTCCTTCTAGGCATTGGTGTGTGCTCTTCAAGACATCTTCACTATAATGAAACCAGCAGTCAAGGATGCTTGTCAAGCACACACTGGCAAATCGGATAGATGGCACGATGATATTAGGAATTTTGCCAAAATTCAGCCCAGGGTAGGAGTCCTTTGACGACTTCACAGAAGGTTCTGACAAATCAGTCCAATTTGCCAGTTCAACTAGGCCACTGGATTTGGGTGAAGCCACACAGTTAAACTCACTGAAATGTTTCCATAAGTTAGACACTATATCTTCAGAAATTTAAAATATATGAAGACTTATTGAAACGTTAACACAGTCCCTTCTACTTTAGCTAAGGGACTGAAAGACTAGCAAAATTGATCAATAATTACCAGTACTGGGGTTGATATTCTGAGAAGAGGACAAACTCAGAAAATCCATTACAGAGTGAAAAACTCCACTGCTGGGAGCAACAATGGAAATTGGGAAATGGACAAAGGAAGCTTCTTACTGACATGTGGTGCTCTGGGGACAGCACTGGAGCTGGAACCATGAATAAACCTATAAATGTTTGCAGAGTCCTTGAATCTCCAAACATCTTTAACAGTTCCAGGAACTGGACATTAAGTATTTTGGTTTCAACCCCCCAGCCCCCCTGCCCCCACCGTGCTAAAGGAAGTCACCCTGTGCACATGAAATTCAAATGTTTCTCCTTCGACAAAGGGCAGGCTCTCCAGATGTCTACACAGGACTATCTTAACATAGTGGACTTCAAGAGTGCGAGAATAAATCAAGAAGTTGCTGATGTATGGAGTGATGAACATATTTATGAGGATGATGCTTATGAATGTTTAGAACACAGAGAGGATGTTGACCAGTTTATATGGCTATTACACTATATTCATAGTGGCCAGAGATGATGCTATAAATCAGGGATGTTCACTCTTATCCACAAAGTGCTGCTGTTGCTGCAGGTTTCTATCCCATCTGAGCCTTATGAAAGCCCAGATCAACTGATTAAAAATGTGCAATCACGTGTGGCTTATGCTAGTCTATAAGACTGGACACCCCTGCTATACATAGATTTGCCCTGGTACTGAATATATATCTGGCTGTATGCACTGCTTAGATGCAGCTTAGTAAAAAAACAAAAAAACATGAATTTGTTATTTGCATAAATGTATTGTGTACTAGTACTGTGACCTGGTTCAGGCTGTGGTAATCGATACATGGTTAATCTCACACAACCCCCTTCCCCTTTCTGCATTAGAAAGAACCCGGCAGCTGCAGGTGAAGTAGATGGTCGAGGCTTCAGTGATTTATTCCTCCATTGCTTTGTTCTCAGCAGCAGACAAGAGATAAACTCATGAAATGGTTTATGGATTATAGAAGTGCAGTCATACAGCGGTGTGGAGGACGTTAACACACTGTGACTTTGTGAAGACTGTAAACTGAGGGAATCTTTGATGCTTGGTCAATCTAAGGGTGTAGATTTGAAAAGGCAACAAGGGTGATTAGGGGCATTTGATGCAAGACTGACAATGCTATGGGATCTCTCTCTCTCAGAATTTTTTGGATTTCACAGAAGGGAAAAATGTGAATGATAGAATGGCCCAGGTCTTCCTTTTATCTGCTGAGCAGACACACACACACACACACACACACAACAGATATAATCACTGACTTGTAAACACATAGTGACAAATGATATGTGACAAATAAAGGCTACTTAACTTAAAGAATAAATAGTGCAACAATCTATACAGGTCAATATCCAGTTTCTTAGGATCTCCAGTTCTTCATGTGTGTCTTACAATTTTTTATTTCATAATCAGTTGCAGCCTCCAGTATCTTAGGGTCTTTTTAATGCTGTCCAATTCTTTCCCCATAAATCCACCCAAGGCCAAGAGATTGCTCCCTCTCTCCTCCATTAACTCCCTCCTCATTCCTCTCTTTATTCATATCCTCCCCCTTCTCTCTCTCTTTCTTTCCCGAGCCATCAATTAAAACCCCATCCAGCTAAGACCACACATCAGCATTTCCCATCTCGTCTTTCCTCTCGACCTAACCCTCTATTCTATCCTACTCTCATTCGTTCTGTCCCTTGTTTTCCTATCTAATAATGCCAAACCAGTCATGAAATAATAGACTGCAACGTACAGTGTATTAGAAAAGAATACTTTATTTAATAGTCAGAAAATGGAATATGTCTGTGCTGTGTGTGTGTGTGTCAACAAAAGTGCTGAGAACATCAAAATCTGTTTCTAGCCTTTGACAACCTCTTCAAGGCCTTTGACACTGTCAGATCAGAGCTTGTGTGGAATGTGCTTCTCAAGTCTGGAGAAAACCCCAACCAACATGCCTGCCTTCAGCATCAATCATAATATACTCAAAGATGTTCCATCATTCCAGTATCTGAGCAGCATCCTAAGTGAGATCTGCAGCACTGACTTCAAAATTGAACACTGGCTCAAAGAAACATCAGCCCCGTTTTCAGTGCCAGAACTTCACTGCATTTTGGGAGTCACTTGGTATAATCTTCTACTGAGATAATTGTGGAGACTGTAACAGTATTGAAATCATGATCATCCAGCTGGCATATGGGGCATATGCTAGTAAGACGCTTTAACACACTGTCTGCCCTGTGGAGTGCTGTACAGACAGCTACACCATGGCTAATGCTTAGGAGGACAAAAAAAGAGATTTAAAGATCAAGTTAAGGCTGTTCCACATTAAGCCTGAGAACCTGGAGAATGCTGCTGCTGACTGGGACTCCTGGCAACAGGGGACACACAAGTGTGAGCACAGAATCAAGCCAGAACAATGATGTTTCTCTTTCATATGTGTGTGTGTGTGTGTGTGTGTGTGTGTGAGAGAGAGAGAGAGAGAGAGAGAATAAATGAATGAATGAATATCAATTATATACACATTCACACACTCCACAATACTAAACAGTATATTCACAAAGAGCACAAACATGGTCCTGAACGTTTCTGGACATCTCCTTCTCTGGAGACTGGACACCATCTGAGTCTGTGCTGTTGGGAAATATTCACTCTCTTCCAAACCATGGCTGCTGTTGCACTTCTGCTGAATCAGCTGTTTGATTGACCTGCATGGCTAAGCAATTAATAGAGTCTATTTCTTGGCTCTCTCTGCCATGCTCAGTTTTTTCTTACCATAAATGATTTTGTTTGCTTATGTAAGTAATTCCAACTGCACAGTTTTGTTTCATTGTTATATATGATGTGGTTCTGGTACTTCTCCATGCCAAAACATTTGGCTCCCTAGCTAACATTAACTGTCATTCTGTAAAGCGTCTGGTTTCTGGGTGCAGGTTTCAGAGCAGAAATCAGTCTAGTCACAGTTCTCTGGAAGTTAGTGGACAAACTAAATTTTTGTCATTTTTATCATTAAGGTTTACTGATGTTATTGAGTGGCACAGACATACAACACAGGCTATCCAGTTGTAGTCACTAAGACTCCAGCCTGATTGCCTCCACAGCCTGCTCCTTAGAAACCACCTATTTGCCGTTTCAGTGTTGTGAAGCTCAATAGATTGTAGATTTTCTAATCTAGACACATAATAAGACACTCAGTCCTTACTACAGGATGTAGAAACCAACTTGGCCTTTAAATACTTATCGACCATCTACAGCCGATCTGTTCGGACGACTCGGACAGCATGACGATATCAGTTGTGCTCACTGTAATAAAGGAAACTGCGCTGCCTTCCTAGCTCTATTTCCTAATCGCTTAGAAGTTTTGGGTGAGTGAACACTTTGCTCGTTTTTTTCTGACTGGATTTGAGTTTAAAGGAAAAAAACAAGTCTAAAACAACAGGAGCTTCTGTGATACATGATGGCCGAATGAGTCTCAGTGGCCTTCATCCATCAGAGCTGTGCAGAAACAGGAGCAGATTTGAGAATGTTGTACAAAATACTCAATGTCTTATTCATGCAAATACTTTGAAATGAAAGTCTGTTAAAAAGTTATGGGTAAAGAAAAAAATGTGTCAGAATAAGGTGGAGTTTAGTGTTTCTAAGGAAATAAAAGGAAATGCATTACTGTATGCAGAAAAGGAGATATCTCAAGTGAATGATTTATTATTCTATCATATTCAAATCCTGCTATAACATCCAACATTATCTAAATAGAATATTCCTGATGTGCTTGGCTCTATAACATTTTTCCCAAAACATATCACTAGATATTTTTCCAAACTCTAAATCAGCACCATGTGAGTTTATTAGCCAGAAACGTGTATTTTTTGTTTATTATGATTATTGTTGTTGCTGTTGTTGTACTACTGCCGAAAAGTTTGGGATCAGTTGCATATTTCAGCTTGATTTCAGCTCTGGAGGAAGACTCCATCAGCCAATCCATCTTGTGGGAGATGCTCCAGGAAGCATGGGGTGAAATCTCATCAGATTATCCTGAAAGATTGACCGCTAGAATGTCCAGGCTGTAACTGCTGCAAAAGGTGGTTTATTTTTGATGAAGGCAAAGTTTGAAGAAAACATTCATCATTTCCATCAAAATCATTATTTCTAACTCTGACCTGTCAGCATGTCCTGTTCTTCTGCTAGATTTTCTATTCAGACTAATTTCATGTGTGTTTCCTTGGAAAACATTAACATTTTTGAGTGATCCCAAACTTTTGAGCGGTAGTGTATATATGTACATTTACAGTTTATATAGATATGTGATTAATTAATCATGATCATGAATCAAAAAATGCTGGTTGTTAAAATTTCTCAAATTGTTCTACCCTTATTTTGTCACAAAAACTGATGAATATGTGCCACTGAATATTAGAATGTGTAAAATATAACAACCAGTAAAGTTTGATTCCTTCTCCTGGTTTGCTGCATTAAGCGTTTGAGTAAATCCATCCTGATTAATACACACTGCTTTCAGCCCTGTAAAAGCTACAGTGCGTGTCGGAGACTGCGTGTGATCCAGCATCAGTCACTCTGCAGTTACTGAATAAACAACGGTCTCATGGTTTCTTATTTAGAAAGTCAAACTCCATGAATTGTTCCTAAGAGGGTAATGTGTGGGGTTAGCGTTTGTAGCTTCACTTCTATTTCATTCTTATGAAATTCAACTGTATTCATTTCACTTTTAATAATTCCTATTAATTTCCAGTGTGGACTTGAATATTCCGTGATGTTTTTTGTCTTTATTTCCCCTTTGGACCATTGTGAGTACGAGAAATAAAATGTGTGGAAGATTGTAAAAGTGTCGTTAGTGCCTGTGTGCCATTTCTCAGTGTGTCTCAAGGACATCATTCTAGTCTTCTATCTCTTTGTCTCGGTGCTATCAATCTCTCCTCTTTGCATTATGTAAGTCTAGTCTGTTATTTTATTTCCTCTGAATGAAGTAGCATCTGTGTGCTGTGTTTTAAGATGTGAGATGCTCTATTTTACGTCTCTCCCACAATGGGATTCCAGCTTTGCCAGGAACGTGTTTCTCTCTCTCTCTCTCTCTCTCTCTCTCTCTTTCTCTCTCTCTACCATCACACTGTTCCTACGCTCTTCGCCTCATATCATTCATTATGCCGATAAACAATAACAATCAATAACCAATCCCCTTTCTCCATCTTCTCATTCCTCCTTCTTTGATTCTAGCTCTCTTTCTTTGTCTTTGTTCTCCCATCCTTCTGCTCTTCTCTCAGTGAGAGTTAACTCCGGTTTTATCTCCATCCATCAGTATCTTGATCGCAAGCACTCTGTCTACCATTCTCTCCTAACATCTGTATTCATCTCTTACCCATTGCTCGATTGTATTTTGCTGCAGAAGCTAAGAAAGCATCTCACTTAACCTCACTTTCTTTTCTTCTCCATTAAACATTTTCTGTTTTTAGTCACTACCACCTGCACATCTCCACAGACATCCTGAGCCTCTCCTCCACCCTCGCTTTTGTTGCTCACTCTTACCAGCTCTAATGTTTTTCATTCAGTGCAACACACCTGAACATGCACATTCTCAAAATATATTTTGAGAATTCATAGTGATCTTGTACTCTCCTATCATGACAAGACCATTACATCCTTTTTGAATGAGATTTTACTTTCCCATTTTCTCCCGTCGTTGAGGTTAATGTTAGGCTGGGTTCTATTGCCAAAAAGAGTCCAATTTCTGTCCATATGACCATCTAGTATTTAAAATTATAGAGTCCTATGGTTTAATAGACTTTATGTTTCCCACAACTTGAAGGTTTTTCATGAACATTCTGAGATATTTCCTGGTTACAGACAGACTTCCTGCTTCTAAACATTGTGCATTCATTTGTGTCTCTTCAAATGAAATCCTTGGAAACAGCTTCAACAAAGTTGGGAGCTGACATGAGGATGGAGATGGTGCAGATGATGTTAAAGACACTGAAGGCCACAAGGCAGAGACGGTCGATAACTGCCCCTGCAAACTTCCACTGCTCTGTTACACTGTCGCTTTCATCCTGGGCTCTGAAACGCTCAGCAATATAACGAACCTCGTCCAGGATAGCCTGGAGCTGTGGGTCTCCTCCACTGCCACTGGCTGCTGAACATGAACAACCACCAGCACCACCCGAGACTGTACTGGGACATCCAGGGGCATCCAAGTTTGGCGTTGGTGGCGGAGGTGGACTGCTGTAATGTGAGGGCAAGTGGGGTGGCGGGCTGGAAGACCCTGGTCGAGTGACACCACCTGATATGCTGTTCCTTGGGGCCGGGTCGGGCAACAGTGGAGGCGGCGAGGCTTCATCCAGGCTTGGGAAACCAGTGTAGAGCAGGTTGCCATTGTTGTTAGCACTGTTACCCTGTGGGGGCAGGTGGTTGGCATGGCCTGCTGCTTGCAAGAGGCTCTGGGGGTGGAGTGGGTGTAGAGTGGCAGGCAAATGGTGGTGTTGGTGGTGGTCAACCGTGTTGGGAAGGCTGCCGGTATGGGAGCCTGAAGAGCAACGGCGAAGATGGGGAGCACATGGAGGACGCTCAGGGTCTTCACACTCACCCGGGCGCTTCATACGCAAAAACCAGGCAACCCACTGGAGCAGAACCAGCTGGACCTTAAAAAAGAAAGAGATGAATAGATAAATAAAAGGGGAAGAAAAAGATAGCAGATTGCCCAATTGAATTATGCCGGCATTCCAGATGACAAAAATGATAATAAAAAGTTGTAAGATTATGATTTTTATGATTTTGTGTCACCTCGGGCAGAACTACATTTTAGTTAGTATTCATCCTTCTTGATACATACTGACTTAATAAACTCTATTGTACAAATTTACATAAGAAAGCACTTTAGCAGCATGATTCATATGAGCATGAACATACATGAACAGTACTAAAGTAGGTCAAAGTAAAGGATCTTCTTCTTCAATAAAACAATCTAAACTAAAGATAATAAGTTGTGCATTCCCGTGTCATATCAAATAGTTTAAAATAAATTTAAAAATTTTGTTTTTTGAATTTAATTTTTTAATCATTGTTTAAAGCTTTTTGTCCCCAAATGTTAATGACAATTACTCAGTCTTTCCCATTTCCACTTGAAGGACTAAACTTGAATCATGAAGGACTTTTCATTCACTGTGTGATTAAAACTGTGTGACTGTGTTTCTTTCTTCATGAGAGAGAGAGAGAGAGAGAGAGAGAGAGAGAGAGAGAGAGAGAGAGACAAAACGAAATTTGTATGGTAGCTCTCAGAGACAAGAAGCAATAGAAAATATAAAAAATTATACAACAGAAAAATTACACAACATAATAAACAAAAGATGAATGCAGTAAAATATAAAATATAACAGCAGAATAAATGTGCAGTGGAACGTGCATCTTGAGTCCAAACAGTAGCAGTGCAAACATTACAGTGATTATTGCACTGAGATTATTTATATTATTTATATTACTTAAACAAAAAGAGATGAAGTGGCATTTTCCATCAAATCTAAAAGGTTAAATGCTATTAAGAGAGCTAAAGGCTAGTCCAGGTCATAAAGAGTATCACATAGATTTAGCATAACTTCAGAGCAAAAAATGATGTGAACATAAAACTCATAATAGCTACTATATACAAAATACCTACCAAATGTTATATGTTTAGTAGGTATTAATAATATTGCATATTGTATCTGAAGCTCCATCTCACACACTGTGATGAATTTATGTGTAATTTAAAAAGTTTCATACATTCAGTGAAATTCTTCTTTCACCCTTATTCACCCTTTATTGCCACAGGGTCATCTGTCATTACTGTATGTAGTATAAAAGTCTATCTAATTTAATTATGTATGCTTGTTGGAATGGAAGTGTGCTGTATGTTATGGTACACACTTAACCAACATTGATTAATGGTGCAAGGGATCTTATTTCCCTTTGCCATTGTAAAAATATCTCTTTGTACAATGAGCGATTTATAAAGCCAGTCCTGATATAAAGCTTGTGACCCAAATAGAAATAAGAGGAACAGACAGCAGCTCAGTACAGCAGTTTGCATACTTTAGGTATCCATGCGCTGTATTATGCCTTGAATTGCTAATAACTGGTGCAGAAAATTACATGACAAGTATAATAACATTCAGTTTAATGTAAATGCAACTGCTCCAAAACCCAGATACTAAAAATGAACTGATTAGATGAATTGCTGAACTTTTATATAATGAAAAATCAAAGGATCTGTTCCCCATGTGTTTGTGTGTGTGTGTGTGTGTGTGTGTGTGTGTATAGATTTACCCATTTAGGCATGTTTCCCCCATTCGGATCGTGATGATGATATTGTAGAACAACCACAGTCGCTATGACTGACATACCAACGATGATCATTATACTAGCAAAGTATTGCCCTAAGAGAAAGAGAGAGTGAGAGCATTAATATTTGACTTATATTCTTCTTAATAAAATTACTTTTTAAAATAACAAAGAACTTTAATTATGAAAGAACATATACATTACTTAATTAATCTCTCTTCACATATCCCATCCTTGGAGGGTTAGGGTCAGAGCATAGGGTCAGCTGTGACATTTTCTGAGGAGACTGAAAAAGGCCCACCTCTGCTCCAAGATTCTTGGGATCTTTTACCGCTGTACCATTATTACCAACTGCATCTCAGTCTGGTATGGCAACTCCACAGCTACAGACCATAAAGCCCTTCAGCGGGGGGTGAAAACTGCCCAATGTATCACTGGCACTCAGCTACCCTCCATCAATAGCATTTACAATAAATTCAGGGTAGTGTAAAAATGTGCCGAAAGGTGAGCAAGCTTTCTTGGCAAGATGTTCAAACTCATGCTTCTATCTCTGTTATAGTGACCAAGTACAGGAGTAAGGCCTATACTTCCCAGGCATTCTGGTTACTGTACTAGGAAGCCTGTCTCCCATACTCTGTCTTTTCCTGCAAGCACTAAAATGAAAGTGCACATTATTTTCCCTAAATCTGTTTCCTGTGTCCCTGAGTTTTGTCTGCTGCTGCTTTGAGTAGCTTCAGTGGTTAGAAATGCAGGTTAAGAGATGGCTCCTGCCTGAAAACCACACCACCATTGAGGTTGTTGAAAAACTGGTACAAATAGCCACATGGCTTTAAGGAGGGTGGTAGACTCATTCAGAAGACAAACAGGTGAGTAATTCTTTCTGGCAACATGTCTGAACTCATGCTTTTGTCTCTCTTCAAGAGACTAATGACCGTAGTGAGGACAATGCTCCCCACACACACCTTGTGTCTGGCAGAACTCATTGGGTCATGCTTAGTAGTTCATTTTGGCAAGAAGACAACATTGTCAGCCTACCTCACCTACACTCACCTCACCATCTCTTTTCTCATGAGCTTATTCTTCTGCTTCAACCTTCTGTGTTCTGCCATTTTGAATAGAAAAGCACATTCCTGAAGGAACACCATACCCATAGTATAGCAGGGTGGTGGCAGAGTTAGTATTAGTGTTCCTGACTGCTTCTGATTTCTAGAGCTTCCTGATTATTTACTTCTGGATGGAGATCACTGCTACTGGGAATGCTCCACCTGGACAGCCTGGAGATACATGGGGTTGCTGTGGATGGTACCACTTGGAGACCATGGCATTGGCTTTGAACTACTTTCAGTTGTTTTGTTTTTTGCTCAAGTCTCCATCATTGAATATTCAAAATCTTCAACAGGAAGGAAATTATGTTAAATCTTTAATGAACTCAGAAATTGCATTTATGCTCATACTTATAAGTTGCTCAAATGCTCTTGGTTACACAATTCCACTTGATGATATACAATTGTGGGAAGGAAGTGATTAATAATCACACTCTCCAGATGTCACCCAGGTAAGGATGAGGTTTCCTTTTGAGTCTCTTTGAGTTTCTTCCACATATAATCTCAGGGAGTTTTTCCTTGACACCATTTCCCATGGCCTGTTTTTTTTTTATGGATAAATTTCTATTTGAATTTTTATATTCCTCTAAAGCTGTTTTGAGATAATGTCCATTGGTAAAAGCTTGATACAAATAAAATTTTATTGAATTTTCTTCAGGGCTTTCTTCCAAAGTGAAGGAGATCATAAACAGCTACAAATACCAGTCAGTTTTTTTTTTCCTAGCATTAGTCCCACATGATGGCAGGGTCCGCTGTTTTGTGGCGGATCATTTGATCCACATGATTTGGCACAGGTTTTACACCAGATGCCCTTCCTGTCGCAACCCTCCCATTTTTATCCGGGAATCGAACCCGGGCAGCGGCAATGAGAGTGCGGGAGCCTGCCGCTGGACCACCAGGAGGCCGCAAATACCAGTCAGTATTTATGAAAAATCTTTTTTTTTGGTTGTTGTCATACTAATTTCACATTGAGGATGGAAAAAGTTATGATATGCTTTTATTTGATTATTTTTATCTTCCATTTATTTAAATCACAAAAAATCACTGCTACTTTAACAGAGACTTTTATATTCCCTTTATAAATTACGGCAAATTATGACTTATCCCTTTTCAGGGGCCCATAAATGATGAGGAAGTTATATAGGATTTATCTACTATCTCTATGTTCTGTTTATGCTTTCCTAGAAAGTATACTTGATATTAATTCATAATCAAAATGTATTCCTCCAATTAAACTATAAGCAAATGGTCTGATCATCACAGCAAGACAAACAGGGGTTTCTTCTACTTTTGTGAACACATACTTACCTATGAGTGGAATGGAGTCAGACGTGGCAGGCATAATTTCTGCCACCAGTAGCATGAAGACTGTTAGTGATAGCAGAACTGTAATACCTGTGAAAATATAGGGAAAAGAAAATATAAATTATGTCAATGAATTATTTGTATTTAGCAAATTTTACACATTATGGTGTCGGGTGTTTGCTGTTAGAAACTCATGAAGAGTTACTTTAATCCATATATCCTATGGGTCAAAAATAAATAAGTGCTTGCTAAAAACTAAAATAAATAAAGAATAATATTTAGCATTTTTTAATGATTGATATAGAGTTGATGTAATAGATATTTTATATTCACTTTACTAAGAGACCTTACTAAGATAAATTTCTAGGAGACCAGAAGATAAGGATTAAAACTAAGTTTATATGATGCAAAACTCCCCGACTGGATGTTTCTGTATGGTTCACATATCACTAGATTCAACTAAAAAGGAATTACAACAGGCCATTTGTCTTCCCTAATCCTCCTTTATTCCTGTTCATGTCCTCCTCATCCTCCCTCTCTCTGCTATTCATCTCTCCCACTCCATCTTGCTCTCATGAATAACCCTCCTTGCATCAATCCCCATAAATCTCCTTAAATCTTCTTTTATTTGTTTTTGTAATATTTTCTTAAATTCAAATGTAAAAAGTCCTCTTCTGGCATACCATAGAGCAGGTATTAAAAAAACAACTGTCAGCCACCAGTGTGCACTGCAATCAATAAATATGATGGATGAGCCTTTAAGAAACTGCTATTAATAAATGAACTCTGAAGAAAATGAAGAAACATCAATAACTGTCCAGTTTCAGCAACTAAAGGTAAATAAAGCATGAGGGGGTGTATATACACATATGCACATTCTCTGTCCGGATTATAAGGAACAGCTGTACACCTGCTCACATGCAGTTAGCCAATCTAACAAGAGAGTAGTCCAGCTGACATGATTTAACTTCCAGATCGCTTTTTAACTTTCAGAATGCTTTTTAACCAGATGCTGAACGGATGCTGAGGCAGGTGAAAGATGGGGAAGGGAGGAATTGTGACCTCCTTCTTCGCTACATCTTCTTCACTGCCTGGAGACTGCCTGGGCATCCACCAGGTTCACTCTATTAGAGCTAGTTGTTTGTGAGCATATGGAGGCCCAAAGAGACCAGCAATGGCCTGGCTCAACACCAAGGATTTTACCAAGGCAGCCAAGTGCTCCTTTTAGTCCCCAACACCAGCTGTAAATTTCTGCCTTACTGGCAGGGCCTGTACACAGTCCTTGTGAAGGTGGGACCAATGAACTAACACTTGCAGCAACCATGTATGTATGCAGATACCCAAACATACTATGTTAATCCACTAAAAATTGTATTGACCACTGGATGATCTCACCCTGACCCAACAACAGTATCTCATGTAGCTGATAGACCACTTTGCAGATGTGTTCTTGCTGATGCCTAAACTAACCAGCTTGTCCAGGATGAGATCTCTGCCCTCTCCAGGAATTGTGGTGAGACAGCAGACCTGTAGTGTCCCAGAAACGTGCTGCCGAGCTATAGAGGAGGAGACTGAAGAAATGCAAGGAATAGTATCATAGAAGAGTCTGCCAGACCCTGATCCAGTCCCATTGTCACCATACAGCCTGATGGCTCTATCTGGCTCTGTTATGACCTCCGATAGCTCACAGGATTTGACAGCTATCCTCTCCCCTGAGTGGACAACCTGGTAGAGCAACTGGGGAGAGCCCAGTTGATTTCCACCCTCAAATTAACCAAGGGATTATTGGCAAGTGGCCCTCAACCTAGATGAAGACAGCCTTCAGCACAGCCCAGAGCTACTGGTAGTACCAGGTTCTCCCCTTTGGCCTGCCCCCACAACATTCCAACGTGTCATGGATGTAATTTTGTACCCATACTGTATAAACAATTCTCTCCTCCACTTAGTCAGACCACATCGGGCGAAGGATGTTGATGCTGCAAAAGAAAAAAGTGGAGGCCATCAGAAAGTACCCCTGTAAATTCTCCTCTCAGAGCGATGGCAGAAAATCCTCACCCACCTTGAGATACAGGGAGAGTTTAATGGGGCCAAGCACACACGAGGAGGAAAGACAGTTGTTTGAGTTACTGTCTAATTGATTGTGCCTTTCTTGCACTCTGTTTCAGAGCCTACTGTGGACAGTGCTGATGATGCTACCTCCCTTTGCTGAAGCTCTGAAGCTCTCTGTGTCCTACCTCTTTGCTGCCTCTGCTCAGCTGGAACTGGCTGTCACTTTGTCTTATCGGCATCACAGCTTTCTTCAGCACCTTGGACCTTTCTGCCCCTGTACTGCCTGTACTGACCATTAAATAAAAGAGCACCTCTTTCCCCCAACATCAGTCCCAAGCACCTGAGTATATATATGGGGGATCATCTGGGAGATTTATTTTTTTCCCCAAGCTGATGATTCCCCAAGTTAACTGTTGACCTAATTAGTAATCTGGTGCCTAGTAGCCATGAACAACTCTGGATTGTTCCTGCTAAGTTGCATGTGCCTCTGGCAGACTTAAAACTAGCCATGACATTCTCTGTGGCAGTGACCTGAATAGGAATGGATAGTGCACCCAGAGCACCAAGGGCAGTGAGGTACTTACCACAGTAGAATAATTTCCAAAAGAAAAGAAAAGTGGTATTGGTATGACTGGTGCATTGTGTCTGGGCTTCATGAATGCAAGTTTTAACTAACACTGGACATCATCAAGCCCTAAAAAGAATCTACACCCTCAGGTCCCTAGCATACACCTGAGTGCTTTCCATTCACACCACAAGATAGGCCCAAAGCAAAGTTTCCACCATGGAGCCCATCCAAGAAGGTCAGGAGCTGTTTGAGGGATACATTACACTGTAGTACTGTCACCAGCCCTCAACAGTCTCAGGGCTTGTAAAGGTCAGATTCTAAGGAATTGCAGAAGAAGTCTACTCACTTTTGGACAAAGGCATGATTGAAGAAGAATATCTCACAGTTCATTATTCTTTTATGATGCTTTTTTTAATTTGTAGTGTAGCTTCTTTCAGTTGTTGTTTGTTTAGGGGAGTTTCTCCCGTCAGTCTTCTCCTCAAGAGGTGAAATGCTGCTTAGTTGATTTAAGGCCTGGTGATTGAGTTTTCCAGTCAAAAATTTTCCACTTTTCCCCCTGATGATTGCACCCCCTTTTATTGAGCTGGCAGTGTGTTTTGGATCATTGTCATGAGCAGATCCTTTCTTTCTTCATCTTGGTTTCAGAACTTTTGTGGATCATCTCTGTATTTCTTTGTGAATTCCAGGCTGTTCTTCTGATGAGAGATTTGTATCTTGTGGTATGGTCTCTATGGATCTTAATATATAAATACTCTTCAAATGTTTGACTGTGATTCCACTTCAGTACATCAGTACATCTGTTGCCCAGTACACCAGTTGTTTCTTTCTTTTTAAGAACATTGCAAATGCTTTTCTCTCATATACAGTTCTCTGATCTTCATGTTGGTTTTCTTTTTAAACAACAAATCCAGTCTTCACAGTTAAAACTGGGAGCTATTTATTGTTTAACCTGTCAGTCTTACAGTGCACAACTGGGTAGTACCTGTCAATCACGTGTTTCAATAATTTTGCTCGCCTAAAAATCATTGGTGTCATTTCTCACATCTGAAATAAATATGAGGAAATAAAAGTTAAATATCTGGTATCTCTTTTTGTATTCACTTTTTGATCTCAAACCTAAATGTTTTCAGTCTGCAGCAAAAACAATTGACTGCACAATGCTATGTCTGTGGCTTCATTATATGTAATTCTTTAGGTTTTGCTTTCAGTGAGGTATAAAACAAACCAAACTCTGTGTAAACATAAATAAATAAAAATGAAATTTGGATCAATTTCATCTTGGGGCAAGCAGTAAAGTCAAGATGTTGGAGATGAGCCAAAATTATAATGTATTGTACTTTTGTAAAGACTTTTTGTAACAAAGAATAATACTATAAGGAAATCTTGGAGACATTTAATTAAATAATCGTAACATAGCACAGTATAGCCTAATACTCACTGTGAAAAACAGAAAATGGTTATATAAACTCAAATATCCCATCTCTTCTCTCTTACTCTGTCTCATTACCCAGTGAGATCTTCTCTCCAGAGTCGGCAGGCAGCACAAAGATCAGGAGGGTCATGGAGGAGAGCAGTACGCAAGGTATGAGGAGGTTCAGGGCGTAGTAGAGCGTTCGCCTGCGGATGGTTATCACGAAGGTCACATCTGGGTACGGCTCCTTACAGCAGTCATAGAAAACCTCATTCCTTGTGCCAGGCACACCTGAATATGTTGAGAGACAGAGAGAGGACTGAAGCAATATATGAAATATCAAGGTCATTTAATTTCTATCACATGAAAGCTTCTAATAAAAAACAAGACAAAGACAGAAAATTGTGAGGTTCTGTTGAATACAAGATCAATAGGTTAGTCTGATGAATGAGGCTCTGTTTGCTTCCAGTGCAGTAGGCTGCCTTTCCAGAGAGCTGCATTACTGCTTCTCCATGTCTTCAATTCTATGGATCTTCTCAAACCTTTGAACCTCACCAGTCACTGAGCTTAAACTCATTCCTTCAAGAAATGGCAATTGATTGGAGATGACTGACTACTCTGAATTGCCCCTAGGTGTGTGTGTGTGTGTGTGTGTGTACATGATGCCCTGTACAGAAAGAATGTTTGTGTTTTGTAATAGACAAAAAAGAGCAAAATAAGTAGAAAACAGCAAAATATGTCCAATTTTGAATTAAATTTAATTGAGAAATTTAATTCAGATCTACTTTAACTTAATTCTGTTAAACATAATGTAATTAGCAGCTGGCAGATCAGACAGAGATTGGATCAATGTAATGGGGATGAGTCTGATTGATTAAACAAAGTCAAGCTTTATTTTGGTGCCTCAGATAACATCTCAAAGGGTTCGCTTTAATCAGGCATCAGTCCTTGTGTTTGCCGCAGTGAAATAACATGGAAGGACTATTTTTTTAAAAAATATTAAGAGTTGAACATGAAACTGTTGACCACAGCAAACTACCTTGAAATGAAGTTTTGGCGATTATGAAGACTTATGAAGTTTATTTACTGGTCCAGTTCCAGCATGTTTAACATAAGCAGTGGCACAATAAAAAGCATCATCTATATTAGAAAGCACTGAATGCCCATCACAAAACTTCATAATCCTGACTGAATGCATGATCTGGTTTTAGGTCATTTCAAAGATGACTGGATTTAAGTGCTGCTTATGGACCTCATTCTTCTCATTAAGCACCTGGAGCACTGTGTTGGTATTAAGAAGCATTTTACTTCAACAGAATGGACAATTTTATAAAAATCTCTACAAATCAACTAGCTCAAATAACAAAATTTAGGTAAATTGAGTTCACCTTAACAAAGCAGTTGTAAATAGCAGCTACTTTTAGCTCGAAACAGTTGTCAAAGTGAAAGGATTTCCTCCCATGAGCTAGAAAGTGTTATTCATGCTTTTATTATATCTGTCTGGAGTTTCTTTAATGCTGTGTATGTTGAAATCAGACAAGCGTCTCTAGTTCAAAATACGGCAGCTCAGTTACTTTCAGGTGCAAAGAAGAGGAATCACATGGACCTGGTTTTAGCTTCTCTTCGTTGGCTTTCTTGATCTTAGGATTCAGTGTAAGGTTTTTATTGCTTGAAGTTTTAAACAGACGGCCCTCTCGTGTTGTTGACGTGTGCTTTGTACACGTTCTGCTTCTAAACCCTGAAGTCCTCCTCAAAGTTACTGCTGTCTGCCCTTTGATCTCATGGCCACTGAACTGAGGCTTTGGGGCAGTTACACTTCAAGCCAAAAGTATGACATGAAAAGATGATATTTTCAGCAATTCCAGGCATCAGCTTTATTGTCAAATTCTATCACTCATTAGTCATACAAAAATAGATTGTGCTGTAAAACCTCATCAAGCAAGACTGATTGGTTGTGCAGACTGTGCATCCTGGAAGCTAGGCTTGATTGCAGTATATTGCTGACCTTGTTATTTGTAAATGGAGTCTAGGATGCTATAGACTGATAAAAAATATTCTACATCACCATGTAAATCAGAAAACCCATCATTCATTTTGTTCAGCTTCAACAGCTTAATAAAGTAAGGACATCTTAAATAAGTTGTGACTTATATCACTTTACGTTCAAGTAACTGAGTAAATTTGGATTTTATGGTAAGGTATCCAATATGTTTAGTGATTTTACTGCCAGTGTCTAATACTAGGTGGAATTTATTATATGTAGCTATAATGACCATATTTTATATCCACTCACCCACTAGGTCCCATTCTCCATTAGGCATGTAACCAGAAATATCAGCTTCGGTCATCTGGAGGTCCAGCAGCCAGCCGTCAAATGTCCAGGAGCCAAATTTCATTTCACACTTCTGAATGTCGAAAGGAAACCAGCGAACATCCACATTACAGGTGCTCATGAAGATACCTGAGGATTGTTCAGGTGAACAGACATAACACATTGTGATATCATTTATACCAGTGGCGGACCATCAGGGTCAGCAAGGCCTTCTCTGCTGGCCTAAACAGCAGTGACCTGAATCACTGTCTTGCATTTTAATATATTTAATATATTTTTTCATGAATGTGTATTAAATTATTCCCAATAGTCTATTCTCTACATTTCAGAGCTTTTCTCTCGGTTGCGCTGCTTCCAGTAGTGTATATTTATGATAAGAGTATTTATCCAATCATATTTCAGACAGTGGCTGACATCATGTATTGCCACAGTGAAAGAAATCTGTCTTAAGGCCTTCAGAATCAATAGTGCAGGCGCCCGGAGCTTAAAATAAGTGGCAATGAAACTGTTCCATTAACCAATCAGATTTCGAGTTGGCGTCACTGGGGCCATCTAGCAGGCGTACGATTACGTCAGCAATTTCCCGTCTTTTGATTGGATAATTGGAGTAGTCAGAGGCAGCGACCCGCACAAACTAAATAATATATGTACAGGGGTTGGACAATGAAACTGAAATGCCTGGTTTTAGACCACAATAATTCATTAGTATGGTGTAGGGCCTCCTTTTGCGGCCAATACAGCATCAGTTCGTCTTGGGAATGACAGATACAAGTCCTGCACAGTGGCCAGAGGGATTTTGAGCCATTCAGTGTGGCCAGGTCACTACGTGATGCTGGTGGAGGAAAACGTTTCCTGACTTGCTCCTCCAAAACACCCCAAAGTGGCTCAATAATATTTAGATCTGGTGACTGTGCAGGCCATGGGAGATGTTCAACTTCACTTTCATGTTCATCAAACCACTCTGTCACCAGTCTTGCTGTGTGTATTGGTGCATTATCATCCTGATACACGGCACCGCCTTCAGGATACAATGTTTGAACCATTGGGTGCACATGGTCCTCCAGAATGGTTCGGTAGTCCTTGGCAGTGATGCGCCCATCTAGCACAAGTATTGGGCCTAGGGAATGCCATGATATTGCAGCCCAAACCATCACTGATCCACCCCCATGCTTCACTCTGGGTGGTACGCTTCTTTGGGGCTTCTCCACACCGTAACTCTCCCGGATGTGGGAAAGACAGTGAAGGTGGACTCATCAGAGAACAATACATGTTTCACATTGTCCACAGCCCAAGATTTTCGCTGCTGGCACCATTGAAACCGACGTTTGGCATTGGCACGAGTGACCAAAGGTTTGGCTATAGCAGCCCGGCCATGTACATTGACCCTGTGGAGCTCCCGACGGACAGTTTTGGTGGAAACAGGAGAGTTGAGGTGCACATTTAATTCTGCAGTGAGTTGGGCAGCTGTGGTTTTATGTTTTTTGGATACAATCCGGGTCAGCACCCGGACATCCCTTTCAGACAGCTTCCTCTTGCGTCCACAGTTACTCCTGTTGGATGTGGTCCGTCCTTCTTGGTGGTATGCTGACATTACCCTGGATACCGTGGCTCTTGATACATCACAAAGACTTGCTGTCTTAGTCACAGATGCGCCAGCAAGACGTGCACCAACAATTTGTCCTCTTTTGAACTCTGATATGTCTCCCATAATGTTGTGTGCATTGCAATATTTTAAGCAAAACTGTGCTATTACTCTGCTAATTAAACCTTCACACTCTGCTCTTACTGGTGGAATGTGCAATCAATGAAGATTGGCCACCAGGCTGGTCAAATTTAGCCATGAAACCTCCAACACTAAATTGGCCAGTGTTTCAGTTTCATTGTCCAACCCCTGTATATTTTAACTCACAATGGCTGACAGAGGAGAAGAAATCGATTTGGTTGTGGACATCCTTACAAATACATTTTCAAGGCTGACTTTTCAAGAAAATCCTTTTGATTCTTCAAAATAGTCGGTAAGCTTTTTCAAGAACCATTTATGCTTTCTTTTTTTCTGGGTTTTCAGTTTGCCTTCATTCCAGATCCCCGGGGTGGGCTGTGGGGTTTTTTCTGCAGTGAAAGGAAACTTGTGAGACTGAATTGTGTTAATTTGTGTTTTTGCTGTATGTAATATAATGTTATTCATGTTCACTATAAGAGTCTGTGACACAGCGCACTGTTATACAGTGTTTCTATATTCACTGTGTCTCATTTCGGATGCTGCGTCCTCCGGAGATTGCAGTTTGCTGCATACGGCATCAAGAATGTCTTTATTGAGAAAAGTAACCGTAATAAAATGGACTATTCCTTGTGAGGTGTGAAATACTGTAGACTAATTTCTTTTTTACTTTGTTATTTAACGGTTGATTAGTATCTATTGCCGTGGCGTCATGATGATGGTATAGAGGTGGATTAATTCAGGAAGGACACCAGTGAAGGCCTAGGTGTGAAATGTACGGTCCACCACTGATTTATACTATAAGTGCGTGAATAGTATCAGGAGAAAGTATAAACAGGATTGAAGCAGTGCGTATCAAACTTCCCTAGAATATTTACAGCTCTGAGGTGAACATGATTCTGAGTTCATGTAATAATATTCTGTCTTTTTTCTTTATTAGTCCATTAAGAAGGTCAAATGATGAAAGCAGGCTTCTATAGCTTTTTTCGTCTTCTTGTAATTATTCAATTATTCTTTTTCTTAACGATTTAAACTTTTGTTTATTTATTTTTCTCCAAATGAATGTAAGTTTCCTTCATGTTTGCACAAAAAGATCTGTTCCGTTCATTGAAATATGCCGATCCAGAGTAAATACAAATAAAATATTAGCTTAAACGTTTTAAGACATTTCCTACAATTTTATTCAAATCTTCATAGATTTTGTTAACCACAAAACATACACCACACTCTCACTAATGAATAAATGACTTCTGTGTGGAAACTATAGGATAGGTGTTTAGGTGTTTGTGTCTAAATGACAGGATTCTATTAATAGAGAGGGGGTAAAGCTGCTGCACCAATACCTTCAACAGTTTTGTTACTTATTTGTCAGTAAACAAAAAAGAACTTCAATAAAAATCTTTTCCTCCTAACTTCTACAATCGGCATCTCAGGCCTCTTTAGTCATTGTTTATATTTATACATGTTTTCATGTCTGGTTGCTCTTTTTGGAAGCCCACTGACTGAACCTTGGCAAATTTCAATACAATTATGCATATAGAATTTCATTTTATCTTATACAATAAATTACACTATGACCAAAAGTATGTGCACCCCTGACCATCACACAGCATATGAGGTTCATCCCCAAATTGAAGCATACCATTGTGTAGAATGTCTCTGTGTGCTGTAGCCTTATATTTTCACTTAGTTCACTGGAACTAAGAGACTGGAACCCTGTTCCAGCATGATGATGCCCCGTACACAAAGCACAGAGCTCCATGAAGACATGGTGTCTTAAAGTTGAAGTGGAAGAATTGGAGTGTCCAGCACAGAGCCCTGATTTTGACTCAACCCCACTGAACACCTTTGGGATGAACTGGAACACCGACTGAAACCCAGACCTCCTCACTCTTACAACATCGGAGTCTGATCTCACTAATGCTCTTGTAGCTGAATGATCACTAATCCAACATCAAGTGGAAAGCCTTCACAGAAGAGCAGATTCTGTAATAGCTGCAAAGTAAGGACTGATTCTAAGACCTCTAGTCCAGGTGTGCTGTGGTATCTGGCACAAAGACATACCAGCAGATCCTTTGTACTCTGAGATGGAGCTTCCATGGATCAGAATTGTGTGTCCAGCACACCATACAGATGTTTGATAGGTGTGAGATCTGGGGAATATGGAGGCTAAGTCAACACCTTGAGCTCTTTGTCATGTTCCTCAAATAATTCCTGAACAACTGGCAAAGATGTTCACACCCATTTTTTCTGCTTCCAACACACTGACTCTGAGAACTGACCGCACACTTCCTGTCTAACACACTTCCTGCCCTTCACAGGTGCCACTGTAATAAGATAATCACTGTTATTCAGTTCACCTGTCAGTTGCTAAGTGTACTGCTCTAATACTGCTGACATCTTTATAATTAGATCACACTTCAGATGAGGATAATTCTAGTTTGTGACATAATCCTTTTCTCAGCAAGGTGGACTGTGTGTGTCCTTATAATAGATATGTATCCTATACTTGTGTAGGTGTGTAGTAGCATCAGTGCTGTGGCAGTGCATAATACCACAATTTTATAAATTCAAGGGCTGAATGGAGAGATGTTTATTCTGCCAGGCCCTAGGGGAGTTGAATGGTAGTCAGTGGTCATTGTCCAGCATGTTTGGGATCTGAGCAAGAAGAGATACACCTCTCCTTCTTTGGTCTTTTCCCTTCAGGGGTCTCCACAGTGAATCATCTCTCTCCACCTATCCCTATCCTCTGCATCCTCAACACTTACACCCACTAGCTTCATATCCTCATTTATTACATCCATATTCCTCCTCTTTGGCCTTCCTCTTTGCCTCCTGCCTGGCAGCTCCATGTCCAACATTCTCCTACCAATATACTCACTCTCCCTCCTCTGAACATGTCCAAACCATCTTAATCTGTCCTCCCTAACTTTGTCCCCCAAACGTCCAACATGAGCCGTCCATCTGATGTACTCGTTCCTAATCCTGTCCAACCGTGTCACTCCCAAAGAGACTCTTGTCTCTGTCTCAGTGACACTAAACCATACAGCATGGCCCGTCTCACCACTGAAATTTTTCTATCACACAGAACTCCCGACACCTTTCTCCACCCATTCCAACCTGCCTGCACTCGCTTCTTTACCTCTTTCCCACACTCTCCATTACTCTGGGGAGATACACCACTTTGTTTAAAAAAATCTTTTTGGTTTTAATTATATCATTAAAAAATAACATTCTGTACAAACCAAAATGAGTTTCAAAGTAACCATGGTTACTATATGGTTACTATGGTTACTATATGATCACTATGGTTACTATATAGTCACTATGGTTTTAATATAATACAATGACTAAAAAAGGCATGATCTTTTTTCTGCACTTTCTTCGAACTGCAATTCAGTCTGAAGGGCAGATATTAGCTATGCGAGTCTTCTGTATCAGTGCTGTTTCATTACAACACTCTGAGACTCTTTGAAGCCAGTTGATATACAGCTGCAACATTATTTTAATGCATATCATACACATGACTTCTCACAATCTTAACATTTATATTTTAAAATGCTGTGAACACTGTTCTAACAGTCAGTGTAGAGACAGCGTGTAGATCTGCACAGATTTCAGTTTTATGAACACTGAAGTTCAAAGCAATCAAATGTGTAAATGTTTAATTTGTTACCTACATCGCAAAAAGAAAAAACACAGGGGGAGTGCATGGATCCAGTTATCATAGTCCAGTGGGTTGGACAAATTTCACCATGTTTCCATCACGTCAGCTCTCCCCTACTTACAAGCCTTGCCCTAACTGCTAACTATGATGCAATATATGATGCTCACAGGCTATGTGAATACTGCTTATGATTCTTTCCTTCCTCTGATGGTTCATGGTCACAGCAGGGATTGAGGAGAACAGCAGACACAGCTGCAAAACTCTGCAGGATGAAGGAGGAAAGCTCCTTTACTGTCTTTTTGCAGAATGTTCAGCTGCTCAGCCTGGAATGGGGCGAGTGAGCAGCGATTTCTACACTGTCCTTCAGAGACAAGCCCTACTGTACTCTCAGTGTCTCCTACACATTCTCTAGACTTGAGTATTGTGCCCATCTTGCCAGAGAGTACTGACCAAGCATCTAAGCATTCAGATGTTAAAACTGAAGCAGCCTTCAATGAGATCTTAAAAAACTATATTTGATCTGAAGGATGCATTTGTGCTGCATGATTACTGCAAAAGCGTGGTAGCCAAAATGTGCAGCTAACACGGACCACATCAGCTAATGCTACTGTATCTCACAGAGATAAGAATAAATTCTTAATTATTTTACAAACCTCCAATTACCTACATAAACAATCCCATCTCTACATTTCGTTTATAGCACAGCTATGTCAGAGACCAATCGCATTTTTCTGAAAAAGAGGATTCTGGCACAGTGAAAGAAACTCTCTTGGTAATGTTTTAATATACGATCCAAATAATAGTGAAGAGTTCACAGTCACACCAAGACTTCTGATGTGAGCTGAGGTGAATGTTATGAAATCATGGGACGTCAGCTGGGGGTGTAATCAGTATGGGCTCAGATTTTTTATTGATGTGCTCTAGAAAGTTTGCAGCCGCCAAAGTCGTTAGATCCTTCAGGCTGTCAACCAGGAGAGGAGACAGAAGTCTGTGTGAGGATGTAGTGTGTATATAAATCTGATTTTTGTCAGTGTACTAATGAAACTGCAGACCACACCTTCTGATGTCATTATTTTACATGTGTATGAAGAACAAAGTCCATGTCTATACCTGAGAAATGCTGTCTGTAGAAGAGACACCAAACCAGAGGAAGGCAGTATGGGAAGTCTCAGTGTCATGACATCATGACATAGTCTATCCAAAGCAGCTGTCATGTCCAGAAGAACGAGTGTGTTTAGCAAACCCTCAATCATCTGCAATCAAGCAGTTCATAACCCTGGTTTAGTTTGTTCTGAACCCAGACTGAAACTCAAATAGCTTTCTGAAGGCCACGTGTTCCTTGAAGTGAACAGTCACTGAATGCTTGAGTAGCCTGTTCACAAAGAAGGGTTAGAAATATCTCTGCAATTAGGTCCAATGCCTGGAAATAAAAAATAAAAAAACTGGAGTGACGGAAAGCAAATTTGGAGTGAACAGAGCCAGAACTAAGAGAAGCACTAATGGTCTCAGTTATAGACTCAGCATGGAGGTGAATTAGTTCATTGTAGCTTTGGCACAGATTGAGAAATCTGTTTCCAAACCACTGAACAAAATGACAGTATTGATTTATTTTGCTGATTTCTAAACATAAGAATGTTCCTTTGTATTCTTGGTGCTACATAAAGACATCAAGCTACATAAAACAAGAAGCAGTAATATATATAAATATATATATATATTGTATGTTCAACATGTACTGACAGCAGAAAATCATTCTCATGCTGTGGTTGCTGAGCGATCTGCGTCACACGGAACTCTAGCACTAAGAGACCTTACTCAGTCTGTTTCCTTTCGATTATCAATTCCCCGTGTTTGTGGACGCATGTAGACTAGATAAAGATGGAGAGAAAACAGAAAGGCAGTGCAGAGAAAGCAGAAGAAAAAAAGGAAAGCTGTGCTGGTAGAGATGCAGCAAAGTGTTCCAAATGGGTTGCTTGTGATTATACTGATATAAAAAGCAGCTACTCAGAGGTCTGGCTTTGTTTACCAAATGAGGATAAGGAGTAAGAGGCATTCTTTAGCTATATAGCTTATCATATTTTTATTTAGCTGCTTTGTTGTGATTTTGTTGATTTTCTTTTCTCAGAAAATGTGCCATTAGATTTCTGTATTTTTTCAGGACCTCCATTATTTGTCTATATTGTATTGTATGAAATCTGTTGAATATTAATGAGATGAACCCTTCCTATAGTTTGCTATAATGAGCTGTGTTTCTACCTCAGTGTTCCAGTAAAGCCTGCTATATCTTAAAAAGAACTCTGCCTTTGTTTTCACCTTGCCATGTACTGTGTCTGTAGGTCCGGGTTACTCCCTCACAGTGTAATACAAGCAGCTTGTTATTTTATTCCTTGTTTGCTTGTTTTGTTTAATCCCTAAAAACTAAAATGTAGTTTAATTTTGTTTGATGGTTTCAGACTGATTTTTGTGCTGCAAACATTCCAGAATTTTTGTTTTTAGCTTTAAGAAATGGATCGGTCAGTACTAATGATCTTCTTCATGATTTTGCTAAATTCAATAAAAAAATTCATAAAGTCAAAGTTTTATTCAAATGTTGAACTTTAACAAAATGAGCTGAATTTTTACATTTTTGACACAATAAATACATAAACATTTTTCATGTATATTGATCCTTATTTATGTGACATTGCATCTTTGTTTTAATTTCAGAACAGTTTATTTGATATTACTCAGAGCAGATCTGGATGTTGATCTGTAAAGTAAGGCTTTATAATGATTCTGTTGGATGTCTTAAACATTTATTAATTACCTGTGTCCAGTTTTTCTGTTATTTTGACCGCCTGCCAAAATAAATCATGCTTAGAGTTTTATGAACTCTGTTGCCAGGTATGTGATTTTTATACCACATTTTTATAACATTTAAATAAAAAATAAAATGAGTCAACTTCAGGACTTCATGTACGGTAGGGAAAGTACATCTTCAGTACTGCTTTTCATTTTTTCTACTGCTTCTGTTGCACGTATTTGGCAACAAAGACATTTAACACAAATGTGAATGGGTTTATTTGCATTCTTTTCTGCACAGAGCAGACTTTTCATTAAAACCAAACAGTGATCCAATGGTATATTAGCCAAATGAATGCTCTCCACACTTATTAAAAAAGAATATCATTTAATTTAATAACACAACACATTATCTTCATTACTGAATGTGCAAATTCCTCCTCAGCACCAGGCTTTCTGACAGCTCATTGCTCGCACATTTGCCTCTACATGGGCTTTTAAAGCTCAGTTTGCACTTCACACTGCGTGTATTTATTAGGCAGTTCCAGGCAGCGTGTGCATGATGAGATGCATATAACTCTCAGGAAATTGGACGTTAATTTTAGGTGAATTTTTTGCAGCCGTATTCTTTGCCTCGTGACATATGAACATCTGGCACTTAGAGAACAGCGACTGAGAGGCTTCAGCTGCTGGAGCTTTAAACCTTCCCTTTTAGCTGCTTTAGATAGATGTTTCTGCCAGCTAAATAAATTTAAAAGTAAACAGAGACATTATCCCAGCAAGACTTATTAGTGCTATAGCGTTCTTGCATGCTTACTGAAGGAAATAACCAGCAAATAACCAGTTTCATAAAGGAACAAATTCACCAATAGCAAGATTAAAACCTCAGACAGTATCTATATTATCCATTTGTAGACTCAGAGCCTTTATGCTGTCATCATGTTCAGGTATATTCAGATTCCTCCACCACCAAGACACCAAGATGCAATTAAGCATTCTAATGGTTAGAAAATACTTTCCATCCCAATCATTTCCCAAGGATTTAACCACAGCTCTTCCCCAAAGCCAAAAATCTTTAGAGTGTCTCATGGGTAGCTCATCATTGCTGTTACCTTGGGAACTGGCTACCTAAAATCAGAGGCTAATCATTGACAAAAGCTCACAAGCTGGAAACACTGCTGCAAAACCCCAGCTGAATGGATTCCTCCAGAGCTAGGGCCGTCTCCAGGATGTTAGCGTGGTGTGCAGAAATGTGTAGCAGTTAATACATCACCCTTCTGAATGTGTGCCACGGGATATTTAGTGCTGATTTCTGGTGTCTTTTATTTCATTCTTGTACAAACTGCTCTGACTCATGATAGACCACTTAACTGATTGACCACATGGAATTCATCTGCTCATCTGTTTTAGTTCAAATATAACTAGCTTCTTCAGCTACTCTGCACTACAGACGGCGGCTTTGCAATGAAACGATTTGTGACACAGTGGTAATGATCTAATACTCCTATTATTATAATTTGAGTCTCTTCATTTCTGAGATGAAGTTATCACTTTAACATGACTCATAAGATGATGCAAATCCTCCTGACTACTAAAGTGGAACGACGGGAATAATAAAAGTGTGAAGATTTTTAAGTTCAGAAAGTATTTTCCTTGTTTTTTAGAAATAAATGCTTGATAATGATCTGACAAAAAATAAGACATTTTAAGCTTGAAATGAGAAATCCTGTCTACCTCATTTATCATAATCTGATAAGAAGAAATATTACATATATACGTGTGCCTATGTTCAGCATTTGTGTGTGTGTGTGTGTGTGTGTGTGTGTGTACTTTAAGGTATGTTACTAGACACTCATGTCTCTCTATCTCTGCCTGTTTGTATGATAATGTTTACAGAAAATAACGTTAACTTTATTTTTGACCTCCATTCAGTAAAGACACAGACGTCTGTCACCGATTTATTCATCTTATTTCTCGTTGTCCCCCACCAATAAAAATCTACAGTGCAAAAATATAATAATAATACAAACTAACCTGGAGGCAGATAGGTGCAGTAGCCGCTGGAATTCACCAACACGTTGGTCTTAAAGGTTGAGTCAAAGTCATCATCAGCACTGTGGGGGGTCGGAGAACATAAAATTTAAATTTGCAATAAAAATTATATTTACATTAACACAGCTCAGTGTTTCCGCTGCTCTCTAACCAATAAAGTTTAAGATTAATTCACTATGTTAAGAGGGAAAGCATTAAATTTTTTTGGCAATGCCACAGAACTGCCAGAAAGAAACGGAATATATAAGCTTGTAAATGCTAACAGCTGTGCTTGATGTGTTCATCTATTTGTTCTCCACATGGAGAGTCATTTTTTTCCTCCTCTGCAGGCTGAACTTTCTCTCATATCATACAAAGTAATTAAACAGCAGACAATCAATTATCTTCTATGGAACTATGCAACTGGGAGATGCAATTTGTTTTTCCTGTTTTCTCAGTTTAATGCAAATTACTAAAGACAAAGTAGTAAAGGGTCTAAATGATTGGGTTCAGCTGCACAAAAAACGAATAAGCACAGCTTGTGTAACATACCCAGTGTTGAGCTAAATATAACAGAAATTACAGCCAATTTATGAGAGCAAATCTGCCATTATCATGAGTAATAAAAATACAAAAAGAAAATATTCTGTTTCCAGTCTTTACCTGTTATCTGTCTACTCTACATTGCTGGAAACTAGGAATGATGACAGCATGCTAATGTAGCATACTGTGGGCTAGCTATCATGAAGGTAGGCTTGAAGGGACTTGAAACCTCAGATGTCTTCTGAAGCACATAAAGCTCAAGGGTGCACTCTGATTCTCAGTCTGCTCCTCAACCCTGTTTTGGGCAAGCTGCAAATTTGTAAATTAGATGCGTAAAGATGAAAGGCAAATGAACGTCTGAGTCCAAAATCAATAAAATGAATTTGTACAACCTTGAGTTTTAGCAGATCTGTTTATCTTACACCCAGATCACTGGCCTGTGACTGTTCATGTGTTTAGCTTTACACTCTGAGTTAGCACTTCGACACTGCAGTCCACTTTTTTTTTATAATTCTGTCCTTCATTCATTTAGATGTTACCCACCTGTTGTAAAGCAAGATGTCTGGGGTCCAAATTTGATCAGTGGTGAATCGAAGATTTTTCACTCCTGGATATTCTGATTGGTTCCACTGCAGATAATAATCATACCAATGCTGCAAAAACATACAGGCCACAAATTTGATTTATGTCACCTCCATTGATTAACTACTCCATCAAAACAAAATCAACAGCATAGTGTATAGTTTTTCTGCATGTATATGAAAGTCATTTAATCATTTATACTAGGAAGAATAGAATAATGGCAATTGGGATGCCACATAGGCTACAGAAGGTCTGTGGTATATTCAGCAACTTTTTTTGATGCTGCTGAGGACAAAGGAGGCTACTGATGTACCTACAAGGCCACAAAGAGGAAGACTCTGAGGTGCAGACAAACAGCAGCTGACAGACAGAACAAGTACCCCAGCAGTGTTGTATTGTGGAGGATTGTAGAGGAGCTGGGCCAAATGCAAACACTGGTAGTGATGGCAAACCTGCCTCATATATATACAGACCCTTATGTACTTTCACTAGCTGATTAAGACCCACAGTGGTGGAGAGTGCTGATATTCAACATTCTGAAGATCACAGTACAACAGCAGTTAATGTGCTGCAAGCTAGCGTCAAGGCTGGCATGGTAAGGCTATAAAGTGATCATGCATCTAATGCAGTAAATGTAATGGCTGACGAGGAGCATGGCTGAGCTATCTCACAGAGTTTAAGTTACATAAAAGAGCTTTTGTATGCATTCAAGTGTGCATACAATCTGTGACCTGGTTTAAGAGCAAATATAATGGCAGCAATGACAGATGTGGAAACCACAGAGCTGCCGTTAATAAAGGGACCATTAACTTCACCTGTGAAAAAATTAATTCCAGATGGTGATTGAGAGGAGTTATGCAGGATGTATCATGTGCCATGTAGGGATCAAAGTCAGGACAAAGACTGACCAAACCACTGACCAAGTTCAATTCACAGGAAGCGCTAGAAGATTCCCATGCAAGGTATCATAATAGGTGGTCAATAACACGCTGGTTTCCCTCTCTGCAATGAATGCATTGGAGGTTCATAACATCAGACCAGTGGCTACTGATGGCTTGCAGTTTCACCTTAGACCCAAGCCAGTTGGATGTAATACAGTGGTTGCTAGATGGTTAAGTTTCTGAGTTACTGATCTAAAGGCCTAGGGTTCAAGGCCCAGCTCCACCAAGATGTACCTGTCAGGTACTTGAGCAAGGCCCTTAACCCTCTCTTCTCCATGGGGGATGTAACACAGGTGAGTGATTGTGGAAGTGCACTCATGACTAGAGAAACAAGCAAAAGAGTTCTTGAGCCAGAGTGCCTGGCTATATTCTTTCCAATGAAAGACAGACTCCACTCCATTCTATATCTAAGAGAATTAAATTCCTTCTTAAACTGGCTGGCATTCCATATTCTGAGCACATAGGATTTAATGCAACGAGTGAACTGGCTTTCGATATACATTTGAAAGATTTCCACATTCCAGTGGTTGTGAAATTTCTATATTCCTATATAAGAGTAGTCAGTAGTAAAAGAACTGAGCACTTTATTTCACACATGAAAGCTCTGGAGCTGAAAATCAATCAGAATATTCAGAATTGAGTTATGTGTTTATGGTAAGGATTTAATACTGAAATGTACTTATATGCAACTAACGTTCAGGTATGTGCAGTTCTGAACCCATTTCTGGCACTATAATACTGGCTTGATAGAGAGAATGGTATTAAGACCAGTGCTACTGGCTGTATGAGGTAACCACAATATGTCAATCTTAAATGATGTGCCCGGAAATCAACTTAAGCAGGTGTGAGTTGATGACTTTGAATACAGTCCAAAAGAAAAAAAATTAAAATTGAAAGAGATATGGAAAAGGTTTGATATCAAGATGCCAACAGCCTCGAACTGAAAGCTCTCTGAGTTTGTGCTGCAAGATTAACAAGAACACCTAAGGGGGTCACACATAATAAAATGGGACTAAAATGAGATGGGCAAGCAAACTCTGGGAAATGGGCAGATGCACGCCTTCTGTCTCTGAGAGCCCTGCAGGGCTACTGCTATCAGACAGAAGATGTGCTGTCTGGATATTGGTTCAGCTAAAACCTACAGCAGGAGAGAAGCTGATCTTTAATGTGATTTGCAAACAGGACAGATACAGAGGTTCTGAGCCAGGATGCATGCATGCGCAACTGGCCAAATCACTGTCACTGTTAAGGATGACACTAAAATGCTTTTGACAGACTGTGTACCCAGGATTGTTCTGGCCAAACAGAGACGAGTGTCTGGTCCCTGAGAGGAAACCGGTGTACTGTCACATTCTCTGGGCCTAAACCCCTTATCTTGCAGTGTGAACAGTGTTACAGAGGTTTTGCAGAGTCAGCTGAGTGTCTCTGTCTGGAACTAACTCTAAAGGTGTACATAGCAATTTTGTCTACATACTAAAGACAGATTGATGGTTTGTTGCTGGAAGAGAATAAACTAGTAAGGGCACATTTTAAAGAAGTGGAATGTTTCTGACCCTCAGGCAAAGCAATGATCTCACACCGGGGCCTGAACTTATGAATTAGTATAAAGCATTTAGATAAGAGAGTTTAGATAAAGGTTTTTTTGCTGGTCATCATTATGGACACATGAAACAGCAAATGCATGCATAATCAGTCAGCACACAGCGGCTGCCCGGGCTGTCCAGCATTAATGCCATAAACCTATCACTCTATCTTGCAGATGAGACCCTGTACCCAAGCCAGCCAGCTAAAGGGTGACTGACAAACTGTTTGTGTGCTTTAGGGAGCAAAATAAAAGTGCCTTGCGGTCTAAAGACAGGTTAGCCCATCGATTAAAGGAATCGATTTCACAGGCATAATTGATTGCAAGCTAAGATAAGCCTTCTTTCATTAAATACCATTCAGTACCCTCTATGGCGTCCTGCAGGATGGCACTCAGACCAATGTCACTGATGGACATTTGTAAAGTGGTGTCCAGCTTCACCAGGTTCTACAGAATATATGCTGCATCATCAAATGTGTGGCAACCACAAGCTGCGTTTACATCAAATTCTGGGTAGTTTTAATCCTCAGAAGAAAACCACATAGTACATTTTGAGTGATTCTCATTCTCAGACTTCAGTAATGAGGCTTGAGTGAGCCTTGGCCTCTATTAAGATAACCAGTCAGTACTTAATAATATCAGTACTGGAGTGATTAATTGTTTAAATGATTCTCATCTTCAAGATTATGAGCCCTTGTGATCACAATGATATGCAGTCTCCAATAGCTCTATAAGGAAAGTGATCTACAACATAACAAAATAGAATATAAGGTGATGCATATAACCTTATGTCTATGACTAAGTGGAGGATTGCCAGCAGAATGGCTAGCAGAGGGCTAGATTTGTAAATTCATGGTCAAAAGATTGATTATAACTTAGCCAAAAAAAAGGCACACAGGAAACACAACTAGTTTTGGAAACAACCCTTTACAGTCATTCATCATTGACCATGGCCACATATGTAACCTATGACTATACATACAGTACATGAAACAAGCATGCAAATGTAATTTTTTGTTTGCTTTTAAGGTGATCTCTTCAAGTATATCAACACATTTGGAACCAAGATGATGAGAACTATTGCATGATCATCACACTTCATAAGAATATAAGAATAATATAAGAATTCCACCAAATCTACAGCTATACTGTGATATACAAGTAAAGGTCTACTATTCACTCTCTAATCGACACAACCCAAAGCGGCAGCCCCAAGAAAAAATGAGCTAACATCAGGAACAGGCTAAGAACCTACCCACAAGCCAACATCCAGTCTCTGGAGAACAAGCTCGAGGACCATAGACGAGGGTTAATCCTAGAGCCATTAAATTTCATGCCAGAATCATTCAACTGATGATGCCATCAAACACCTCCTACACACAACTCTGAGCCATCTGGACCCTAGTAAGAGAAATTTCCTTACATTGTTGACAACAGCTCAGCTTCTAACACTATAATTGCCTCCAGACTCACCACCTCACTGTGTGAACACTTCCAACTTCCACGCTTGTCAAGTTTGGTGACTACACTGCTTTGATGGTCCTGATTTCTGGACAACCCCCTCCGGACCATCAGCATGGCTAATGAGTTGATTGTGGAAATCGGCACAATGAAAGAGAGGAGCTACTACCATCCCTTAAAAATCAATGGGTCCCCAGTGAACAGTTTCCAGGACCACAGTGTTCATATGATAAAGGACCTGTCATGGTCCCATCACATTATCACCCTAGTGAGTGTGAACTGTCTTCTAAGCTGCTAAGGAACTTTTACACCTGCACCATTGAGAGGAGCCTGATGGGAAGTATCACAGTCTGGATTTGGAACAACCCCCAGCAGGATAGGTGGCTCTGCAGAGGGTGGTGTGATCAGCTGAGGAAACCATCTGCAATTAACTCACTGACCTGCAGTCTATCTACAGCAAGCAGTGCAGCACCAAGGACAGGGAAACAACAGACTCTCTGGATTCTCTTTGTTGTGGTCAGGAAAGCACTTCTGCTGCTTGAAGGTAAACACAGGCTGCTAGGCTAATTGGGCCTCATACATTTCTATTAATGTATTTGTATTACCCCCATTATTATACTTTCCCAAATCCCAATCTAATTACTATAGCATATAGTGTATATGTTAGCAAATTTTACCGAAACTACCTCAGCATTGCATCGTATATACAACTGCACATATCTGTACTTTATTCCAAATATCATCCACACTGTTGCTGCCATCTATCTGTATATCATTTATATGATATTTTATTTCCTTTTTCTACTTCTATTCAAGAAAATTCTGATTCACTTCAATTCTATTTTTATGTAACAGACAGGGTTACGTGGTACTGCTCAGTCTTACCATGTTAAGCCAAATATTGGTGGTGAGAACCTGATTTTTCTCATCCTGAAAAAGAGATAGAGAAAAGAAGTGTCACTTTTTTCATATTTCAGAGACATAACAAGGATATATAGTACAACCATTTATTCATTCATTACTGTCCAAAACTACTATCCGTGTGAAAGACAAGCAAACGGACATAAATCACTGGATATAACCAGAGAGCATCAATCAAGCAGATGGTAAAGTGAAAAGTTGAAGTGCAGGAAGATCTACAAATCTGTGCTTTGGCCAAATTACACTTTTTCTTGCAGATCAAGTACAAAACACTGTGAGCCCTCAAGGTCAGTGTCAAGCAGTGGAACAGAAAGGAACAAAGGAAGGAGGGAGAAAATAGTTGTTTCACGCTACCGGGGGAAAAGTTTTCTTTCATCTGTGTTTTCAGCCTGAAGGAAAGGAAATTTAATTTAACTAAATTTGCTACTTACCTAAAAACCCATATAAAATCTTTATTATTTTGTACATGATGATATTAAGGAATTAGTGTAATACATTACTATAATATTTAGTGGGCTCTGCATATAGATCTTCAAAATTTTTAAGTCTGTCATCTAGCTTGCTAATTAGCCACATCACATATATTTGGAGGCAAATATTGAAACTGCCATCCTGTTTTCTAAAACCCCATGGGACATAGAAATGAGACACACACAAAAAACAATCCAAGTAAAGATCAGAACATTTCCTACTTTATGTTTATCATTGCTGATTGTACAGCAAATCCCACAGACATCTCTGACAGTGGAATAAAGAAAGCAAGAAATACAGGACAGCTGAACTAAAGAACTGATTTCCTTATTTTTTTAAGATTATATTAGTTATATTATATTAAAATACAATTGGAGCTGCCAGGCAGGAGGCAAAGAGGAAGGCCAAAGAGGAGGTATATGGATGTAATAAATGAGGATATGAAGCTAGTGGGTGCAAGTGTTGAGGTTGCAAAAGATAGGGATAGGTGGAGAGAGATGATTCGCTGTGGACATCCCTGAAGGGAAAAGCCCAAAGAAGAAGAAGAAGATATTAAAGTCAGACAGACACACAGACAGAGAGAGAGACACAAAAAAAAGTCCTAGCTCTCACCACATCCATGATCTGCACCAAGCTGAGAGTAAGGACGACTGTGAGGGGCTGTGAGTCATTGGCTACTGGTCGCTCCATACGGTTGTAGTCTTTCAGCAAGTTTTTTAACAGAGTCCTCTGGTAAGGGCCCTGAACAGACACTGCAAAAGAGAAAGGAAGTGAGAATACAGTGTGTTAACTGAATAAATGGTTAATCCTCACCTCATCTGTCTGTCTATTTTCTGTAGCGTTTACAGGGGACTCGGGACACAAGGCAGTGGACACACTGGACTAATCAGAGTGTATAACAACTGTCTGGGTGAGGAAACTGGAGCATCCAGAGGAAACCCCTCCAAACACACACACCCAGGGCTGCGAGGCAAATGTGTTACCACCATGGTATCAGAAATATCATTACTCCATGGTGTCTTAAACATCCAGAAGCAAAATATTTTAGACACACACATTCCCCACAGAAGCATGCAGAGTGAGAGAGTGATTTAAAAGAGAGCAGGATGATGCATGATGATTCAGCTGCTGTTTAAATGAGGCTGATGTTCTAAGCTGTGCCACAGGCCACATGTGCAACGCCAGTCAATCTGTCAAAGCCTTAAGTATGGAAACACATCTGCTGTGTCTATTAAGTGTCATGCCATAACCAGTCCTGAATCCACCAGAGATTTCAAAATATTGAACAGAAACATTTCCAGCTATGAAACATTGCTATGAATATAAATGATGAGATGTGTGAAAGAGCAGGATCTAGATAAAAGTGGGCAAGAAAAGAAACAAGGCAGAATCATTATCTGCTCCATCTTTTCCATCTATTCGAATCTTGTCTTTGAAAATCTGATCCCTAATCAATTATAAAAGCATATTAGAGAAGCACAAGATGATATAATGTGCCAGAATTTCATATACTATAGACATAAATGCTAACAAGATCAAAACTTTGTTGCTCTGAAGCCTGAAGCAGTGTCTCAGCAAGACATGAGTGTGAAAAAGACATTAATCATGTTCAGAATAATGCTGTGGTCCTCAGCCATCTCAACTCATTAGCTTGTAATAATGTTAATCAGATTTGATTAGGACATTAATTAAGTCTGTCTACGATGAGCAAGTGTGGTATTTATGAACAGAGCATGAGGGCAGGTGTGATGTACACACTGAGAGAGTTTTAATAAGGGTTTATATTAGACAGAACTAGGGTTTCATAAGAAAGAAATATCTGATGAGAAGCTAAATTAACTTTCAGCTCATTTAATTAAATCATTTAAAATTGGGTTTTATATGATACTTTATTTTAAGAGATTTCCTAATCTTTGCTTTAAAGGCAGCACAAAAATATACTTTCTGGGCTTTTTCCGATCAGGTGCTTGTGTTAAGTGTTCATTATTGGATTATTGAGCACACAATTACGCACTGAGACTTTCAGAGACAGTTTTGTCATCTTTCACTTTGTATAAGTATCACTGAATTTCAACTCAATGAACAGCTCAAATTTAACTTTCTAAATTCAAAAGTATAGAAAGAAAGTTAAGATCATATAAAATGAACTAAAAGGCTTAAATAAATACATTAATTAAATTAATTACTTAAATTTAACAAATGACACAAAGATGTTATTTTTACTATTTCTACAGACATTTGTATATTCCACTGCTTAATTTTCAATTGTAAGAGCATATGACCAAAAGGCTGAGGACACAAATAAATTCATGAATCCTTTATTAACCATCAGATTGTAAATCTTAAATGTAAGATTGGCTCTGATTTTTGAAGGTTCAAACTAACATAAAGCAACTGATCTGAATTTTTAAGCCTAAGATTCAGATTAGTTTTGTTTGCTGTAGCGTGTTTCTGCAACTCATACAAACCCATACACACACACACACACACACAGTCTCTCTCTGTCTCTCTCTCTGTCTCTCTCTCTCTCTGTCTCTCTTTCTCTCTCTCTCTACTCTCAATCTCTAACTCCACTGCAGCAACATATCCATAATAACATAACAAGGCTGTCAGATCAAAGCACAAATCTGTGCTCAGCAACACATTTTCTCTCTCTGCATCCCTACAGCAGTACTGTGGAAGGATGTGGATGGAGGAAAACGAGGAACAGGGACAGAGAGAGAGAGAGAGAGAGAAATGGAGGGGGTGAAATTTATGATTGCAGCTTCCAGCGCTTCACTGCTAAAGCATGTTTGTCTTTTCTCTCTATTGCTCATTCTCTTCCTCTTTTTCTCTCTATGATAATAAAAAAAAATCACTCCATCACCACTGAAAGCAGTGCAATAATATATTCTACAGGTTTATTAGTAACAAACCGCTGAAAGACGACAAACATGGATGCAAAGCTCAGTACAGTTATAGCACAGATTAAATACTCTTAGCAATTCTTCACAATCTTTATACCTTTATCATTTGTACACTCTTTCATGCAAACACACACACACACACACACATAGAGACACACACATAGAGACACACACATACCTACCCTGGACCAAAGTGGAGATTCCAAACAAAGTCAAAACCAAAGAGTGCCACATTCCAAGTGTGAAACGCAGAGACGCAGAGAGAGAGAGAGAGAGAGAGAGAGAGAGAGAGAGAGAGAGAGAGAGAAAGAGAGAGAGAGTAAAGAAATACAGGTCCAAAAGGAGAAGGCGAGGAAGCGGAGAAATCCCGTGTGAGGTATAAAGATGAGAGGAAAGCAGGAGATGCTGTGATTCAAGCACTGAGCGGAATGAATGAGAAAGGGACAGCGAGGCAGAAAGAGCGCCTACGCTGGCTTCTCTGAGCTGACACCAAATCACAGTGAGTGAGAGGATGGGGGAAACATCTGATTGATTTTAATCGGACGAGTCAGCTCTCTCCCCCCTCCCTCCTCCCCTCCCTCGTCTTTCAGGTTCATGGAATAAAAAGGCTCTTTGGGAGAGCTACTTATCCCACTGCTCAGTTCAGATGTCTGACACAACGAGTTGTAGGAAAATATGAAAACAATTTCAGCAATATTAATAGAAAGAAAGATCTGATGAGAATAATAACATTTCTAGTAGGTTAAGGTGATGTGCATTATAGAAAACTAGAAAACATTTCATCATTTTAGTCTGATACTCTTAAATAATAATCTGTAACTGTCTTCAGGCTTATAACTAAAAGTTGTACTTTTCCCAGATGTTTTAGATTTCTGTCTACGTCCAATCAACAATTTTAATGAGCAGTTATTTGCATTTCATGATAATTTATTATCTGTTACTCTGAAAATTCCCAAGAACTCATGTTAACAGTTAGCTTTTACTGTTATTTCTGGAAAATGTGGTGAATTTACAAACTAATGCCAAAAGAATGAACTTTGTTTGTTTTTCAGCATCAGTATAAACAACTAATCAATTTTTCACCACAAGTCTGTTGTAAGATTACTGTTGGGTTTCTGTATGTAGAGTATCATGACTGGCTGCTGATGAGCAGGGAAAGTGAAGGGTGTGTGTGTGTGTGTGTGCTTCCTGTTGGGCAAACAATTCATGTCTCTTCAATAATACTAATACTAAAGATTTTTGGATAATAGAAAACAGGCATCAACAAAACAGGTGGAAATTCCATTTGTTGTCTGGTTTTTGGTAAAAACAATTATATTTTTGATTTTATTTTATTTCCTCTGACTGATTTTATTTATGCAGGACATCATGTAGTAGAAGGGATGTCTAGGCTAAAAACATGTTGTTGTTGTTGTTGTTGTTGTTGTTGTTGTTGTCTTTCAGCTGCTCCCAGGTCAGTGTCGCCACAGCAGATCCTCCAATCCACATATTTGATTTTGGCTCAGGTTTTTTACCCCCAGATGCCCTTTCTGACGCAACCCCCCCACCTCCTGGACCAGGGACATCAATGTTACCAAAATACCAGTCATATTTAGGCATCTCCTTCAATCAGCTTCATCAACCACAGAACTTCTTTGCTACTCACTCAGCCTCCATGTCCCTGGGTGTGAGCTCTGCATTATCCAATCAGCCAATCATGTCAAGGAATGCATAATGTCATGCAATTTCAAGTCAAGTGTTTCAGTTAATATTCACATTAAACTCAAAATGGGGACCAATTGTGACTCTGTGATGTTGACTATTGTGTGGTTGATGGAGGCAGAGGGGCTGGTTTGAGTATTTCAGAAATAGTGCAAAGAACAAAAACATCCGTTAAGAGGCAGAAACCTCTTGTTGAGAGGTCAGCGAAGATTAGCCAGACTGGTTTTACCTCATATGAAGGCTACAGTAACTCAAACTAATACTTTTTACTTTTGACATTTTAACTGTGGTGAGCAGAAAAAAATTCTCAGAAGACAAAATACATCAAACATTGAGGTGAATGGGCCACGAGAGCCCGAAGACATCGGGTCGCACCCTGTCAGCCGAACACAGGAATCTGAAGCCTCTGTGCACAGAAAACTGGACAAAAAAAATCTTAGATCAGAGCCTATAGTCAGAATTGGACATTGATAGCATGAGCATGAAACCATGTGTCAAGGGTTCAGCCTGGTGGAGATGGTGTAATGGTGTGAGGAATGTTTTCTCCTTACAAACTGGGCCCTTAGTACCAGTTGTGTATCCTTTCATGGTCACACCATGCATCATGTCATGAAATCATCTCAAACAGGTTCCAAAAATAATAATAAAAGAGTATCTATAGTATATGCAGATACAGATCATGGTATTGATCTGTATTACACAAATTATTGATGAAAAACATGAACTATTTGCAGAACATAACATTATTACATGTTGAGGGTGTAGAGTTGCTGTAAACGGCACGCTCGGTTTGGCCTGTACATTCTCCACCTGACATTTCTACATAATTGGTCTCTACTAGAGATGTGAGGGTTTTTTTTAATCTCCTTTGATTTATATCATGAGATAATCCTGAGCTTCAGTAGAGTAGGCAAGCTGTGGTTTTATCTATTTAAAAATTTATACTACTCATTATTTTCACATGGCCACATTGGAACGCCAACACTACAATTTCTGACCATTTCCATTCTAAATGTAGTGCAGCAGCTAGCGTTGACGCTTCACGGCTCCGACATACCTGGTTACATCCTGAGTCTCCAGAAAGATGTTAGTAGATGACAATGTGTACTAAACTGCCCCCGGGTGGGATTTAGTGTTTCAATGAGAGCGTGCATGTGTGTTCATGGTGCACTGCGATGGACTGCGTCTGATTCAGGGTGTGTCCTTGCCTTACAGACAGAGTTCTCAGGAGAACCTTTATGTCCACCACAATGACCAGGATAGAGCTGTTACTAAAGATAAAATAATGAACATTTTAAATGAAAAAGTACAACAAAGTCAACATGATCTTGTCAAAAAAAGTTAAACTTATGTTCCTAGAATGTTTCCAAAATGAAACAAAATACATTGAGGAGAAAAATGAGACATAGATTTGAGACATAGAGAGAGAAAGAGAGAGAGAGAGAGAGAGAGATAGAGAGAGAGGTAGAGGTAGAGAGAGAGAGAGAGAGAGAGAGAGAGGCAGAGAGAGAGAGGGAGGGTTAATAAGCCGCTCACTGTCACCTGATAGTATTCAGGTAAATGAGAGCTCATTAAAGCTACAGCAGTTTAATCTGTTTTATTAAACCAGATGTGATATGCTGCTGCCTCTGCACATTGCAGTGCCATGAACAGTATTTTTGGTTGCAAAGCATCCTACAGGCATCCAGCATCTTTTATGGGCAGGCTCCAAGAGAGTCTCTAGTGTGTGTATGTTTGTGGGGGGGGGGGGGGTTTCTACTAAAACATCCTCATACTGATGTCATCAATCTTTACACAGGCTGCTGGACTTCATCTATTCACATAATTCCAGTTTCAGTGAGATTTGGCTTCAGAGAGATTGGCTTCAGAGCTGCATTTTGTGGGATGCAGTATAATCATTCGTCCTTTTCCTTTTCCTAGCAAGCTTGGCCCTGATTGCGCTCAGTGGTAGGTATAAGTGCTCTGGGTTACTGATCAGAAGGTCAGGGTTCAAGCCCATGTGCCACTTGAGCATGGCCCTTAACCCTCTCTGCTCCAGGACTGTAACCCGACTGACCCTGTGATCTGACCCCAACATCCTAACAAACTGGGATATGTGAAGAATATTATTTCTATGCTGTAATAAATATGTGAGAAATAAAGACATCTTTTTTTGTCTTAAGTGCTTAAGTATTTTATATCCATTAACTGACTTGTTGCAAGCCAATATCCATCTGTCTTTTTGTGTTGAAAACTCCTTTGTTTCCCCACAACGATGGTTGAACTTTAAATGTATGCAACTTCATACACCACTCTTGAGCTTTACCTCATTTTTGCAATGTAGCCTGGATTTAAAGCAGGAATTTGTTGGTGGCTTAAATATTGGCTTCATCCACTTTGCCCTAAACCCTGACCAATGTCCCAGTCCCTGCTAATGAAAAACATGAAAAAGTTTTTAACTTTAACTTCTCATGGCAGCTGGTGCAGCAGAATTTATTCAGGGCTTTCAGAGCAGTTTCATTCTGATGTATTTCCCCACTACTTGCTGTTTTGTGTAGATTTGTGATATTTAATCCAGATTTCAACTGCAACACT